>NC_083801.1:22877706-23012706 GCF_015708825.2 Lethenteron reissneri
TCCACCCATGATCATCCACCCATGATCATCCACCCCCTCATCATCACCCCCTCACATCCCCCTCATCACCCCCTCATCATCCACCCCCTCATCATCCACCCATGATCATCCACCCATGATCATCCACTCAATCCACCCTCATCATCCACCCCCTCATCATCCACCCCATGATCATCCACCCATGATCATCCACCCCTCATCATCACTCCACCCCTCATCATCCATAGATCATCCACCCCATGATCATCCAACCCTCATCACCCCCATCATCATCCACCCCTCATAATCACCCCTCATCATACACCCCCTCATCATCCACCCCCTCATCATCCACCCTCATCATCCACCCCTCATCATCCACCCCCATCATCCACCCCTCATCATCCACCCCCTCATCATCCACCCCCATGATCATCCACCCCCTCATCATCCACCCCTCATCATCCACCCCATAATCATCCACCCCTCATCATCCACCCCCTCATCATCCACCCCCTCATCATCCACCCCTCATCATTCACCCCCTCATCATCCACCCCCATGATCATCCACCCCCTCATCATCCACCCCCTCATCCACCCCCTCCTCATCCACCCCCATCATCATCCACCCCCATGATCATCCACCCCCTCATCATCCACCCCATGATCATCCCCCCTCATCATCCACCCCCTCATCATCCACCCCTCATCATCCACCCCCTCATCATCCACCCCCTCATCATCCACCCCCATGATCATCCACCCCTCATCATCCACCCCATGATCATCCACCCCTCATCATCCACCCCTCATCATTCACCTCTCATCATCCACCCCCTCATCATCCACCCCTCATCATCCACCCCATGATCATCCACCCCTCATCATCCACCCCTCATCATCCACCCCCTCATCATCCACCCCCTCATCATCCACCCCTCATCATCCACCCCCTCATCATCCACCCCCTCATCATCCACCCCCTCATCATCCACCCCATGATCATCCACCCCCTCATCATCCACCCCATCATCATCCACCCCCATGATCATCCACCCCCTCATCATCCACCCCCTCATCATCCACCCCCTCATCATCCACCCCCTCATCATCCACCCCATGATCATCCACCCCATGATCATCCACCCCCTCATCATCCACCCCCATGATCATCCACCCCTCATCATCCACCCCCTCATCATCCACCCCATCATCATCCACCCCATGATCATCCACCCCCTCATCATCCACCCCCTCATCATCCACCCCTCATCATCCACCCCCTCATCATCCACCATGATCATCCACCCCCATGATCATCCACCCCATGATCATCCACCCCCTCATCATCCACCCCATGATCATCCACCCTCATCATCCACCCCTCATCATCCACCCATCATCATCCACCCCCATGATCATCCACCCCCTCATCATCCACCCCTCATCATCCACCCCATGATCATCCACCCCCATGATCATCCACCCCCTCATCATCCACCCCCTCATCATCCACCCCTCATCATCCACCCTCATCATCCACCCCATGATCATCCACCCCCATGATCATCCACCCCATGATCACCCCCCTCATCATCCACCCCCATGATCATCCACCCCCTCATCATCCACCCCCTCATCATCCACCCCATCATCATCCACCCCCATGATCATCCACCCCCTCATCATCCACCCCTCATCATCCACCCCTCATCATCCACCCCTCATCATCCACCCCATGATCATCCACCCCCATGATCATCCACCCCATGATCATCCACCCCCTCATCATCCACCCCCATGATCATCCACCCCCTCATCACCACCCATGATCATCCACCCCCTCATCATCCACCCCCTCATCATCCACCCCATGATCATCCACCCCCATGATCATCCACCCCCTCATCATCCACCCCCTCATCATCCACCCCTCATCATCCACCCCCTCATCATCCACCCCATGATCATCCACCCCCATGATCATCCACCCCATGATCATCCACCCCCTCATCATCCACCCCCATGATCATCCACCCCCTCATCATCCACCCCCTCATCATCCACCCCATGATCATCCACCCCCATGATCATCCACCCCCTCATCATCCACCCCCTCATCATCCACCCCTCATCTACCACCCCCTCATCATCCACCCCATGATCATCCACCCCATGATCATCCACCCCATGATCATCCACCCCCTCATCATCCACCCCCATGATCATCCACCCCCTCATCATCCACCCCCTCATCATCCACCCCATCATCATCCACCCCCATGATCATCCACCCCTCATCATCCACCCCCTCATCATCCACCCCATGATCATCCACCCCCATGATCATCCACCCCCTCATCATCCACCCCTCATCATCCACCCCATCATCATCCACCCCCATGATCATCCACCCCTCATCATCCACCCATGATCATCCACCCCCATGATCATCCACCCCTCATCATCCACCCCCATGATCATCCACCCCCTCATCATCCACCCCCATGATCATCCACCCCCTCATCATCCACCCCTCATCATCCACCCTCATCATCCACCCCTCATCATCCGTTTCTCCCACCTATTCGGTAATTGTTATTCAATGTCTTCCGAACTTCTTCCGGCGTTTCAATTAAATTAAATGTTTAATTGTTAGACTGAAAAGTCCCCTGCAGCCAGTTACCCAGCTAGCTTCGGTGGCAACGGCCTACTCACAACAACAGAGTTATCGTTGGGGTGGAGACGTGCCCAGCCGGCAGGCAGCCAGAAGACTCGAGGCGTAGGTGATGCATAATTGTCGTGTGATTGCTGTTGGCAATGTCGTCATTGTCTCCACTTCAATCCGCCTGTGTTTGGCGATCAGTACATGGCAAGCACGCGGGGTACACGCGGCGCTTGCAAACAATCGCTCCGCGTCCCCGCGTCAGCTCGCCACGACAGTGAGTGCAATGTCTGCGTCTTGTGTCGATGTTACAGCCGTGCGAGCTCAGCTCGCCACGACAGTGAGTGCAATGTCTGCGTCTTGTGTCGATGTTACAGCCGTGCGAGCTCAGCTCGCCACGACAGTGAGTGCAATGTCTGCGTCTTGTGTCGATGTTACAGCCGTGCGAGCTCAGCTCGCCACGACAGTGAGTGCAATGTCTGCGTCTTGTGTCGATGTTACAGCCGTGCGAGCTCAGCTCGCCACGACAGTGAGTGCAATGTCTGCGTCTTGTGTCGATGTTACAGCCGTGCGAGCTCAGCTCGCCACGACAGTGAGTGCAATGTCTGCGTCTTGTGTCGATGTTACAGCCGTGCGAGCTCAGCTCGCCACGACAGTGAGTGCAATGTCTGCGTCTTGTGTCGATGTTACAGCCGTGCGAGCTCAGCTCGCCACGACAGTGAGTGCAATGTCTGCGTCTTGTGTCGATGTTACAGCCGTGCGAGCTCAGCTCGCCACGACAGTGAGTGCAATGTCTGCGTCTTGTGTCGATGTTACAGCCGTGCGAGCTCAGCTCGCCACGACAGTGAGTGCAATGTCTGCGTCTTGTGTCGATGTTACAGCCGTGCGAGCTCAGCTCGCCACGACAGTGAGTGCAATGTCTGCGTCTTGTTTCGATGTTACAGCCGTGCGAGCTCAGCTCGCCACGACAGTGAGTGCAATGTCTGCGTCTTGTTTCGATGTTACAGCCGTGCGAGCTCAGCTCGCCACGACAGTGAGTGCAATGTCTGCGTCTTGTTTCGATGTTACAGCCGTGCGAGCTCAGCTCGCCACGACGCGCTCCTGTTGCACTCAAACACCCCCTCCCTCCCCCGAACTCTGTCGGCTTAAAATGTTTACTGAAAACTTTCGTGACTGCAGGAATTCAGATTCGTTGAATCTGTCTGCTTTCGCGAGCCCCGCGTTGTAACGGCGGCACTCTGTACGTGGACACAGTCACCAGGTAATTCAGGAAAGACATACATCTACAAATAACGCAGCTCCCCGGCGCGCTGGCTCTGGGTCCGCGTGGCTCGTCCGGGCAGAGGCGGCCCCCCTCGGCCGCGGTCAAGAGGCAGACATCGAGAGCATCCATCGTCATCATCGTCGTCATCGCTCTTGAGCCGTACCGAATTGTTTTTCAGGTGCAGCTTCACAATCCCACTCACTTCGAATTGGTTATCGCACAATTCACTGTCATCGCGCGACATGGGACAGTACAAGCGCCTCACGTCATGCCACCTCGCCTGGGACCGACACGTGACTCATCTCATCCCGGCTCAGAATCAGAACATTTCCGAATCAGAGTATGTAGACTGGAATATCCGATGAGCTGTACAGCTCTTGGTCCGCAGATGACTCGTCGATGTTGTGTCGGGTCCAGCACGCCAGGCTGAGTTGCTGCGATCGCGAGACGGGGGTGGGGGGTTATTGAACCGATTCCACCAGCGACCCCCCCTCCCCTTCCCGCACCCCCACGGCAGTGACGGTGCTGCCACATTTGCCGTCACGAAAGGTAGAGAGGAGATGGCCGTGGCTCTCTGAGTGCACATCCCCATTGCTTCACTGGCTCGCTCTCTGTGGAGCAGGTGCTGTTGGCGAGCGCCTATTGAGGCCGTAATGATGTACGAGAGGTGGTGGTTGTGGTCTGTGCTCTAAGTCTGAACCATAGCCGGCCGCCTCGGTCTCTCCAGTGCTGGCAGTCGTTAGAGGCCGCGTGGATCTAGGGGTGGCCCAGGGCCAGTCCTCGCACATCACCCGCCACCGGTGTCCACCCGTCCGACGACTGTGGCCGCGTTCGTAGCGGCGGCGCACGCCAACACCGCTGCGCCAGCCGCTCCCTCCCACCCTCACGCGCGTGGGTGGCACTGCCGCCTCCTGCAGCGGCGGCAGCAGCGGCAGGAGGAGCCGTGTGCCCCGTGGCGGCAGCGGCGGCGGCGCGTGTCACCGCAGGGCGTCCCATCAGCTCCATCATCGCGGCAACCCACGGCCCAGTGCGCGGACCGCCCGCGCGCCTTGAAACTCTCAGATTTACCGAGGGCTGCTCCGCCCTCCCTGCTCCACTCCTCCCTTCAGTTAGTTGCCACTTTTTGTTTTGTTGTGGTGGGGGGAGGGAGGCGGGTGGGGTGGCTCGCCGTATACCTCCTGCTCACCGGCGCCTCGTGCGTCTGTGTGCGTGTCTGTGTGTCTGTGTGCGTGTCTGCGTGCGTGTCTGTGTGTCTGTGTGCGTGTCTGTGTGCGTGTCTTTGTGCGTGTCTGCGTGCGTGTCTGTGTGTCTGTGTGCGTGTCTGTGTGTCTGTGTGCGTGTCTGTGTGTCTGTGTGCGTGTTTGTGTGTGCGTGTCTGTGTGTCTGTGTGCGGTCGACTCGGCCTCAAATGAGTACCTAGTTGTGGTGTGTCAACATCGCCACTAAGGAGACAAAGGCGGCCGTACCGTGGTGCTGGCCACACACCCCCTCGTGTGCCTTGCCGCTCTTAATAGGTGCTCGCTAACAGCACTTGCCCGAAAAGTCTGTTGAGACCATACGGGGATCTGTGTGCGTATGCGCACATGTGCCGTGCTGCTACTCGCCAAGAGCACGCACTTGCCCCAACAGTCTGTTAAAGCCTATTCGGATGGATCTTTGTGCGTGTGTGCCTTTGTGTAGTAGGTTGGTGTGTGTGGGTGTGTGTGTGGGTGTCTGTGCGGGTGTGTATGTGTGTGTGGGTGTGTGTGGGTGGGTGTGGGTGTGTGTGGGGGTGTGTGTGTGTGTATGTGGGTGTGTGGGTGTGTGTGTGGGTGGTGTGTGTGTGTGCGGGCGTGGGTGTGTGTGGGTGTGTGTGTGGGTGTGTGTGCGTGGTGTTTGTGTGTGTGGGTGTGTGTATGGGTGTGTGTGTGTGCGCCCGTCGTGACTCAACACACGCAGGACCCGCCGCTAATGAGAGGCATTCAGCCGCGGGGACGCCGTGGGAGTGCGGCTCGCGTTGGACGGGGGGCGTGGGAGGGGAGCTTGGGGTGGTTGTGTTGATTGTGGTCGTGGTTGTTTGTGGTTGTGTTGATTGTGGTCGTGGTTGTTTGTG
The DNA here is from genome assembly GCF_015708825.2 of Lethenteron reissneri. Lineage (NCBI taxonomy): Eukaryota > Metazoa > Chordata > Hyperoartia > Petromyzontiformes > Petromyzontidae > Lethenteron > Lethenteron reissneri. Next base: position 22,883,709 of record NC_083801.1, read on the forward strand.
GTTGTGTTGATAGTGGTTGGGTTGGTTGTGTTGATTGTGGTCGTGGTTGTCTGTGGTTGTGTTGGTAGTGGTTGTGTTGATTGTGGGTCGTGGTTGTTGTGGTTGTGTTTATAATGGTTGGGTTGGTAGTGGTTGTGTTGATTGTGGTCGTGGTTGTTTGTTGTTGTGGTTGTTTGTGGTTGTGTGGACCCCCTAATGGAGCATCTTCGCCGGTTAGAAACATTTAGGCTGGCCTGCCTACGATCCATCCTAGGTTTAACCAGGCTTGATTGTGTGAGAGCTCAGAAATCCTTGAAAGATCTTTCAAAGTCCCATTGGTGAGCTCCTCCGGCAGGCAAGGCTGCGTTGGCTGGGTCATGTAGCCCGCATGCCCAGCCACCGCATGCCTAAACAGCTATTGTTCGGCCGGATCGAGGGGGCTAAACGGGCGCGGCACGGGCTAGAGAAGAGATGGAGTGATGTGGTACAGGAGGATATGGAGCTGAGTGGACTTGCCGATGACTGTTACCAGCGGTGTCAAGATCGGCCTCTGTGGAGGAGGCTCGTGAATGACGCTACTGGGCAGTTGGAGGCTGTCGCCCTCCAACAACAACGGAGGGCGGAGGAGCGACGCTCACAACAACGAGCGGAGCGCCGGGTGGCTAAAGCACAGCAAGTTGGCACGGTAGGGGGCACAGGTGGTGCATCAGCCAGTTATCTCGGTCATCTCAGTCAGTCGACCCGAGGCACCTGGGTCTGCCCCGTGACCTCCTGCCAGCGGGCGGTCGACACTTCACGTGGCCTCAAGGTGTACATGGCCTGGCACAAGCGTCGTGGTGACGTCACCGCCACTTAGTGGCGAATGGCGGTTGTTGTTGTGGTTGTGTTGACAGTGGTTTAGTTGGTTGTGGTTGGTCGTGGTTGTTGGGACGATGAGCAATGGTATCCGAACCTGGTGTGGACTTCCCCTAGGTCTACTCGGCCTGAATTGCGGTTATAATACCAACATTAGCTTGTAGAGAAAAGACATGATGCCTGTGGTTTAAAGGGGGAGTTATGGAGAGCAAACTCATGGGGAAGATGATTTCTGTACCCGATCAGGGCGTTTGGGGAGATGACAATTCACCCCAATAGTCACCCCCGCTCCGTGAGGGTTTTCGCTGTTGTGCAGCTCCCCGATGGGTTTCAAGGGCTGTGCGGCGTATCGTTCGGCACGATGTCCGGCGTTTCGCTCCACATCCAGGGAGCGTTTGGCATTGGCTCCTTTCTGTTCTCTGTGGGGCGCCTCGCGCTCGTCCCGTGGCCCACGCTGCTGCTGCTGCTGCTTCCTATTTCTCGGCGTGAGCCCAAAGCGTGCGCCCTCTCCACTCTGCACGCTTTTTCAGACATCATTCCACTCTCTTTGCCAACGTCCACGTTTCTGATCCGTGTCACATCGCAGTCAGAGGGCGCCCATTCAAAACCGAGCGTCGATCTTCACGCACCATCGCGTCTCGGTTCCACACAGAGCACTCTGCCTCTGCTCTCGTTCATCTGCTTATTCATTAAATTGCATTCGGCGCAGTCGTTTAAGACCGTGCAACACCTCGTGTGCCAGTGCGCAACATCCCGAAGGACCCTGTACGAGTTCTCTGCAACGTTTTGCGTTGGTTGCTGCTCTGCTCAAGCAGCAACGCGGATCTCTCTCGTGGAGAATATCCGGAAAACTGGCTAAACCAGATCATCCGTGTAACACATGGAACAAACTCAACACTCAGTGATTAAATAATGATGAGGACATCGGTCTCCGCGCCATTCCCCCAGCGCCAGGGCCCCCGTGAAGGGAGGCGCCGGGACAGCGACTGCCGCTCTGCCCACTGCAGGCGACGGGCGACTTGACCAGAGCGCGGCAGTGAGCACGTGCACGTGGGGCGGTGGTCTCGAGAAGTCGCCCGCGCGCGACGAGACCCCTCCTCCTACCACCTCCTCCTACCACCTCCTCCTCCTACCACCTCCTCCTCCTACCACCTCCTCCTACCACCTCCTCCTCCTACCACCTCCTCCTCCTACCACTTCCTCCTACCACCCCACCTCCTCCTACCACCCCACCTCCCACCTCCCTCCTCTTCCTCCTCCCACCTCCCTCCTCCTACCACCTCCTCCTCATTCTCTTCATCCTGCGGCACGAGCCACGGATTCTCATTGAGTCGTGACCCCTGCTGATGCCGGCCTCTTACACCCCAACACTGTTCCCTGACAGTGCCTCCCCCACGTGGCTCCACGTGACACGAATCCAGCACTGGACACTGCATGCTGGGTCTGGGCTATAGAGTTGGTATTGGGTTCTAGGACTGGGCTATACTTATTTCAGTCGTACATCGCATCATTCGTGCTAATTGCATCTCACAACGCTGTGCAATAATGATTTGCATAATCACGTTGAGGTGACGAGTTCTGTGTCTGAACGATATCGTGGGTGATGAGTTCTAGGTGTGTGGGCATCCCCACTTGCTCTTAGCCAACGGCCCCCTGCACACACGCAGCGCAGAGACAGACGGCGGCCAGCGGCCACGCTCGCGTCGTGCGTGGGGGTCTGTGTGACGCCACTGCAGGGTGAAGGCGATCCCATGCAATGTCAGCAATGGAGGTTGTTTGAGCATATTTCACCACGCTGGTCAGCGCGGGTTGGTGAAGTCTGGGAGCACAGAAGTACAGGACAACAATCGCTCATCAAGCCCTGCCGCGCGGGTTTGTCGGGCGGGCTGGTGGCAGCGTGCAGCGCAGCGTGGGGGGGGGGGCGATGGAGGGGAGCCACGGTGCAGGAGCGAGGTCACCGTTGTGATCGCCGCGAGGAGAGGAGAGACGCCGCGCTCCCTCGCCCACACAGTCCCCCGCCTACTCACTCATTCACTCTCCTGCTCGCTCGCTCACTCTCGCTCAACCAACCAACCATTCACTCACTGACGCAGCCAACTTACTCGTCCACCCACCAATCCATTCGCTCACCCACACACTCAACCACCCACGCATTCACTCATTAGAATAACAGCAATAATATCAATCCAGCAACTACACAACTGGTGTCATGAGAGTTTATGATTACGGTCCACAGTGTTTTTGTCTGTGCGCATATATATAAACATGGAAACGTATGCACCATTTGCACGTGATTGATGATGGCACCATTTTATCAGCCCTTCATCTCGAAAAGCACGATTTGTTCCCAATTAACGTGCATCTGAATGTTTTAAAATTAATTCTGAGATTCCCTAACGTCCACCTCGTGGCCGTGTCGAAGTGCCCTGCTGCTGCTGGCTGCTGCACAGGCAGCGGGCAGGAGAGCGGCGTTATAACCCCCCCCACTGTCTAAAGTGCCGTGCCGGGAGATCGTTATAACCCACCCCACTGTCTAAAGTGCCGTGCCCGGAGATCGTTATAACCCGCCCCACTGTCTAAAGTGCCGTGCCCGGAGATCGTTATACCCCGCCCCACTGTCTAAAGTGCCGTGCCGGGAGATCGTTATACCCCGCCCCACTGTCTAAAGTGCCGTGCCGGGAGATTGTTATAACCCCGCCCCACTGTCTAAAGTGCCGTGCCGGGAGATCGTTATACCCCGCCCCACTGTCTAAAGTGCCGTGCCGGGAGATTGTTATAACCCCGCCGCACTGTCTAAAGTGCCGTGCCGGGAGATCGTTATACCCCGCCCCACTGTCTAAAGTGCCGTGCCGGGAGATCGTTATACCCCGCCGCACTGTCTAAAGTGCCGTGCCGGGAGATCGTTATAACCCACCCCACTGTCTAAAGTGCCGTGCCGGGAGATCGTTATACCCCGCCCCACTGTCTAAAGTGCCGTGCCGGGAGATTGTTATAACCCCGCCCCACTGTCTAAAGTGCCGTGCCGGGAGATCGTTATAACCCACCCCACTGTCTAAAGTGCCGTGCCGGGAGATCGTTATACCCCGCCCCACTGTCTAAAGTGCCGTGCCGGGAGATCGTTATACCCCGCCCCACTGTCTAAAGTGCCGTGCCGGGAGATCGTTATACCCCGCCGCACTGTCTAAAGTGCCGTGCCGGGAGATCGTTATACCCCGCCCCACTGTCTAAAGTGCCGTGCCAGGAGATCGTTATACCCCGCCGCTCTGTCTAAAGTGCCGTGCCGGGAGATCGTTATACCCCGCCCCACTGTCTAAAGTGCCGTGCCGGGAGATCGTTATACCCCGCCGCACTGTCTAAAGTGCCGTGCCAGGAGATCGTTATACCCCGCCCCACTGTCTAAAGTGCCGTGCCGGGAGATCGTTATACCCCGCCGCACTGTCTAAAGTGCCGTGCCGGGAGATCGTTATACCCCGCCGCACTGTCTAAAGTGCCGTGCCGGGAGATCGTTATACCCCGCCGCACTGTCTAAAGTGCCGTGCCGGGAGATCGTTATACCCCGCCCCCACTGTCTAAAGTGCCGTGCCGGGAGATCGCTCCGACCCGTCGACCTCTGGGCTGCAGTCCGGCGGCGCGCTGCTCACCGCCACACCACGGCAGCTTGCTTCATTTCAAATCTAGCTCCAAGTTATTTATTTATAAATGTTATCAGATTCTAAATGTAAATGAAACAATTCTCATTTTCATTTTGTTCAGTCGATGCTGCTTTATGTAATGTTGCCACTTTTTGAAGAAGAAGCTGTCACAAGCGAGATGCTTAAAATGAGACGAAAATCCGATTCTTAAATGTGATTGTGACGACCCATCGCGAGTCCAGCGCTCCACTGCACCCTGGCACGCCGCGTGGCGTGATGCCGTGCTGTGCGGCGCTGGAGGTTTCGTTCCTCTCTCTAAGTTGCTCTGCCTGTTGATGGCCACTGCATTCTGCTTCTGGAGGCTGGCGGTCCCAGAACTCTCCACTTCGATTTCGTCCGCGTGCGCAGCAGTTGACACACCGGCGCCTCTGTCCACACGGCAGTTCGTGCATCCTCCTCCAAGGCGTCTGGCCAGCGTGACAAAAAAGGCCAAAATATCCGTACTGGGGTTTGTAGTGAAAACGCATGCGGTGGTGGTGATGGTGGTGGTGGTCGTGGTGGCGGTGATGGTGGCGGTGGTGACACTGATGGTGGCGGCAGTGTCGTCTCACACCGTGCCAGGGGGTCGCGCTCTCCGACGCGCGAAGCCTCTGCCGACGAGCGTCTCACGGGCGATGTCGCGCGTTCGCAGCGAGTTCCCTTTGAGTTGACTCGCGACTCGATCGCACGACGTGCGTGTACATCTCCACGCTCATTGGTTTCAGTCACGGCCGCTGGGTTTCTGTGGTCGTTCATTATCTGAAACGAGCCACGCCGCCTCTTCGTCTGCACGGGAACATCCCGCCGCTTCTCGCCGCCTTCAGCCGGTAGAGTACCGCGCGGTGGGGCCGAATGCGCTCCGCAGCCGCGCTTTGTGGTCGTGCTGCTGCTGCTGCTATACGGCCCTCCGCCGTGTCCGCGGCTTGCACCGCGCGTTGCTCGGCACGATGTTCGGCGGTTCACTCCAGGTGCCGGTAGCTTCTTCCCGAGTTGATTTCCAGGAAATGAATCCACGAACAAGCTCCCATCAGCGCGCGTAACGAAACGTCGGACGTCGTGCAGGACAACGTGCATAGCTACCCGCGCTAACTGAGCCCGAGCCCCCCTCCCCCAGTCTCACTCTCGCCCTTTGCCCCCCACCCCTTGTTCTTCTCGAATGCCAGCGAGCGCCCCCGGGCCAGCTGTCCGATGAGGGTGGCGCCGTGGCGGCCGTGCCGGGGCTGCTCGTGCCGACGGTGGCGGGCGCCGTGTGCCTGGGCGGCGTGCTGCTGGGCTCGCTGCTCGCCTACTGCCTCCTGCGCGCCCGCCGCGCCACCAAGAGCGGCCACCGCTATGCCAGCCTGGCCGCCGCCGCCGCCCACAGCAGCCCCGACCCCACCTCCGACTACCAGGTGACATTGGCGGTTCGAGACCCGGTGGCCGCCCTGGCTAATCGCGCGGGGGGGGGGGGGGGTCTCAACAGTAAATAAAAAAGACTACGCGCCATTCACGTCGCCGTTCGTCAGAGTCGGCCGTCACACGTCCCGGCAAGAGTGGCAGTAAAATTGATCTCAACAGTTGTCCGTGGAAGTGAAATCTTCCTATCGCCTGCACCCAGAGCCGTGGGTTCCAACAGAGTCTTGGGTTCCAACAGAGTCTTGGGTTCTAACAGCGTCGTGGGTTCCAACAGAGTCGTGGCTCCATCCACGCGGCCGAGACGGAGCTGACAGCTGACAGCTCCGTCTCGGCCTCCCGCCGGCAATTATCACGTCGCGATTGCTCGAGCAAGCCTCGGGTGCTGCCACCTCCACCACCACCTTCACCACCACCTTCACCACCACTACGACCAACACCTTCACCACTATCACCACCTCCGCGACCACCTTCACCACCATCACCACCACCACCTCCACCACCACCACCACTTTCACCACCACCACCTTCACCACGACCACCACCTTCACCACCATCACCACCTCCACCACCACCACCTTCACCACCACCAACACCACCACGACCACCACCTTCACCACGACCACCACCTTCACCACGACCACCACCTTCACCACCATCACCACCTCCGCGACCCCGCGTGTTACCAATCGGTTACGACGATAGATTTAATTTCGTGCAGAGTTGAGGTTGAAGTGATCTCCCCGATGCCACGCTGCCCCCTCCCTCTAATAATCATGAGCCTGTGGCACTGTTCACAAGAGGAGGCTGACGGCTGCTGATGCCATGACCCAGAGGTCGGTTGCAATAACGAACTAAATATTTTTTCCCCTTAACTCAATTAAAAAATAGACTTAACAACTCTAAAAGACAACCCTCTGACTACAACCCTAACCAACTTGGCACAACCCCAGCCTCCAAACCACAACCCGATCCCTGCAACCACAGCCCTTCCCCTTCACACTCCCAACGCGACTCCACCCCCCGCCGCTCCGTGACGCTGACCGCCAACCCCGCCGCCTCTCCCCCAGGAGCTGTGCCGGCAGCGCATGGCGATCCGCACGGCCGAGAAGGGCGGGGGCTGCGGGGAGCCCCCCCCCGCGGGGGTCGTCTCCGGCGGCGTGGGGGTCGCCCCCCACGCCCCGCACGGCACCCACCCCTCGCGCCCGTCGCGCATGAGCAGCCTCTCCTCGCAGCTCAGCGACGGGGGGCCCCTGAGCCCCTCCCCGCGGAGCAGCGTCTCGTCCTGGAGCGAGGAGCCGGCGCCCTCCAACCTCGACATCACCACGGGCCACATGATCCTGGTGCGTGCGCGCCGCCGCCGAGTGGACGTGCTCACCGCGTGGACTCGTGTGTGACGGGCGACGTTTCGGGCGGTGATCCTTCTTCATAGCACTTCCATCAGTGGACGTGGTGCGAAGAAGGGCCATTGCCCAAAACGTCGCCTGTTTGTTTTCCGGGTAAAGGCCACACGCAGTGTTATATTGAGGAATGTCTCGCGATGTGTTGTTATCTGTGCTTGTGTACCACTCTCAGCGTCACGGCGCATCGTGAGACGAGAGAATCCATTGAGAATTCTCACCTTCGCGTTCGAGAAGGGCCCGTGGAAGTGGACACCACAGGGCTACAGCCACCATCAATGTCAAATATCTGAACCGGTTCTGGGCTTCCCCAAGGTCGGCTCGGCCTTAAATGATTGCCTGCTGCTATTTGTAAACAGCGCTGGGGAGATACAGGTGGCCGGGTGTGGTGTCGGCCACACCACCCACTCATAGCTGGGCCCGTCCGGCCTTCACTAGGACCTCCAATCATCAGTCTTGTTCCTGCTCCACAGGGAATCTTTGTCCCTCTGTGTCTGCGTGTCTGTGCGCCCTCGCAGTCCTACATGGAGGACCACGTGCGGAACGGGGACCGCCTGGAGGCCGAGTGGGACGCGCTCTGCTGCTACCAGGCCGAGCCCAACGCCTGCACCATGGCGCAGAGGGCGGACAACACCGTCAAGAATCGCTACGGCAACATCCTCCCGTGTACGCCGCACACGCAGCAGACAAAGATCCCCCCTGTAGCCTTTTAACAGACTGTTGGGGCAAGTGCTGTTGGCGAACAGCTGCGAAGGGTGCCCAACACCACGCCGCTTCTTGTCTACCCAGTGCGGATGTGGACGCGCCTCACCGGGTACTGGACTTATGCCAGGCTGAGTTCATCTCGGAGATGCCCAGGACCGGCTCAACTTCCCGCCACTGTTATTGGTCGTGGGAATCGAACTCGTTCATAGTGCAGCGTGCGCTACCCTCCGCACGACCGCTCCACGAAGCCATACACGTGGTTGTGGAATCGGGTAGCGGCATGGAGTTGGTGGTGATTACTCGGCCACCACTGTCCCCCCCAGTAACGTCCAGCACGCAATCCACCGCTCACCCCGATCCACCACTCACCCTGATCCACCGCTCACCCCGATCCACCCCTCACCACCGATCCACCGCTCACCCCGATCCACCCCTCACCCCGATCCACCCCTCACCCCGATCCATCCCTCACCTGCGCTCTCCTTGCCCGGCTCTCGCCGTCACTCCGCCCGTGGCCCTCTCGTGCCGCGTGCCACGAACGACCGCGCGTCGCGCTGTCCCCAACACCGGACACGGTGCTGCTACTACCTCCATCATCACCATCATCACCACCACCACCATCACCACCATCATCACCATCATAATCACCACCACTGCCGTTACCACCACCACCCCAACTATCCACCACCACCTACTCTGCCATCGCCACCACCGCAGCAGTGTGAGGACACGGGCCAGGCGCGGCTCATTGACAGAAAGGCCCCAGCGTAGGTGCCGCGTGGCCCTTCCAAGTCGCCCCCCGTCGCCGTCGCCGTCTCCGTCACCGCCGCCGCTCCCGGGAGGCGTCGTCTTGTCGACACGGAACGCCGCGCGCCACAACATCGTCGCGGTTTGCGGGGAGCGGCAGGGCGCGAGAGGTTTGAGCCGCGCACGGCGTCTGCGCACTGCGTGCGTTTGTCGTTCACCGCTCCGTGCCTCTCTGCGCTGTGTGCAGACGACCACGCGCGCGTCGCGCTCAAGGCAGAAGCCAACGCGGCCAACTCGGACTACATCAACGCGAGCCCCATCGTGAGTCCGCCCCACCCCGCTCCCCGCACCGCTCCCCGCACCGCTCCATGCTCCCCGCACCGCTCCATGCACCCCGCACCACTCCCCGCACCGCTCCATGCACCCCGCACCGCTCCCCGCACCGTGGTCGCTCCCCCAGCCCGTAGCACCGGCGCCGTGAGCACGAGGGCGCCTGTCTATTCGAGTCGCGAGTTTGGCTGCTGCACGGCGCTGTCTGTCCCTGGGGGCCGTCGTCGTGGTAGTGGCGGTAGTGGCGGTAGTGGTGGTGATAGTGGTAGTGATGGTGGCAGTGGTGGTGGTGATAGTGATGGTGGTGGTGGTAGTGGTGGGGATAGTGGTATTGGTGGTGGTGGTGGTAGTAGTGGTTGGTAGTGGTGGTTGTGGTATTGGTGGTGGTATTGGTGGGGGTAGTAGTGTTGGTAGTGTTGGTGGTAGTGGTGGTGGTAGTAGTGGTGGTGGTCGTGGTGGTGGTAGTGGTGGTGGTAGTGGTGGCGGTGCTGAGCCCTGGTTGCTCGGTCTGCGCTATGCTGCGTTGTTTCTGCGCTCAGCTCGGTCACCAGTGACTGTCCGGCTCTAAGAATGAATATATCGGTTTGACTGTCATCCGACGAACATGACTCTCAAATTGCAGAGCGAGTGGGAAAGCGCTGCCCTCTACTGCATGTGACCTAGAGGTCAGCAATAGGCAACTCAGAGGTAGTTCTGGGATATCCACTTTTGTGGGTCGTTCTCTTAACACGAAGGGCTGCACAGTTCCGCGAGAGTTGGACGGACGTAGCTACGGTCTCCTGACGTGACGCCCGTAGCACCATTGGGATAACATCTTGATAAACAACGACAAATGTCAACATGGAAAACACACACGGCCACGTTGCGTTGCATCCGTGGTAAAACGTGACCAGCAAAATCCAGATTGAGTGTAACACGTGGAATCGTTCACGGCCAATGTTACGATGCATCATTGAATTTGGGGTCAGGTTGCGGAAACAAAAGGTGCGTCATAAACCCTCCCGTGGGAACCCAAGGACGACGTCACACCACCTATGTCAGGCCACAGCCTGGAGAACATCTTCACAATTATGCCAACTGCCTGATGATGCTACTGTAACTACCAGCGAAACGTCGAACTTCCCAATTGCTGTGTATCTTGTGGATTACACTCTACAACATTGCCATCGCTGCTGCTGAAGAAGCAGGAATAATACATTGGCACGTTTGTTCACGTGACATCTGTGTTCGTTGTCGGGTGGAGGAGGCTGTACGACACAAAACAGCAATTGTGAGTCGTAAACATAAATCAATATATAAATGCTCCTCTCGGAGGCGGCACTTTGAGAGATGATTGTGATCCCCCCTCCCTCCCTCCCGCCGGACGGTCCGCGCGGAATCGAACACAACGGCACGGTGGACACACGCGTGTGCTCGCGACAACGCGACAGCAGACGGTCGGTGTGGCGGCGGATCGTGTACATGTTCCAGCTCTTACATTCGTCCTGGCTCCGTGATGGTCACCACCACCACAACCGCCACCACCACCACCACCACAACCGCCACCACCACCACCACAACCGCCACCACCACCACCACCACAACCGCCACCACCACCACCACCACCATCACCACCACAACCGCCACCACTACCACCACCACAACCGCCACCACCATCACCACCACAACCGCCACCACCATCACCACCACAACCGCCACCACCATCACCACCACAACCGCCACCACCATCACCACCACAACCGCCACCACCATCACCACCACAACCGCCACCACCATCACCACCACAACCGCCACCACCATCACCACCACAACCGCCACCACCATCACCACCACAACCGCCACCACCATCACCACCACAACCGCCACCACCATCACCACCACAACCGCCACCACAACTGTCACGGCGGGTTCCGGATTAGCGAGCAATCAGGAGCATGGAATGCGTTCCGTGGTTTTTCCTTTGACTCCCCGGAGTGGAGACACGAGACGTCTCCGCTCCGGGGAGAGATGACATGATTTGTCGTCTCCCGGGCAGCTAACGTCAGCCGGCGTTGGGAATGAATTGACGGCAATGTCGTCCGAAGCCGCGTTTCATAGATCTATGGGAATGCGGTGAAGGCTGCCTGACACGTGCCTTCTGGAAGTATCCTGGCTCGGCTTGGGGTGTGGGGAACACCGGGCCGTGCCGTGGCGTGTGTGTGTGTTGAAATTATTTCTCACCGTACGTAGCCAACCGTGTTCATCGCAGGTGCGGGGGGAAGGAAAACAAACGAAACGCGAAAGGCAGTTCTAGAGAAGTGATTGATGCGGGTTGTCATCGCATGTTCGCGTTAAATTTTCGGGGTGCGACGATTCTTGAGCTCGCGTTACATTCATCTGAATCGTGTCTGTTGAGAATGGATGTTGGTTGACTCGTCGTCTTGAGTTGTCACGATACCCCTGCAGCCACTACAGTATGTCACAATAACTACTGTTCTGTACCGTCATCGGATAATCGCAAACCTGCAGCGTCACAACCAATCGTCCCATCGCTGGGGAGACGGAGTGGCTGGATGGTCATCGATTCAACCCGCCTGAAATACCATTCGCTTTTTTTATTTTGGGGAAGCATAGGGTATTTAAATGTCACACTTCTGCTCTTCACATGGTGATGACGATGATGATGTCTACATATGTGTGTGTGTGTGGCTCTCGCTGGTCGTTACATGTATATCTTCATATAGAGAATAGGGGAAGGACTCGAGTTACGACATTGAGTGTCGTCCAGAGGGGCGTGTGTGGGTCGCAGAGCCCAATGGGAAACAGCGAGGCGGGCGGTGGAGCCGTGCTTGCCCCGACTGGACACCTGTGAACACGAGCTGGAATGCCTCGTCAGATCACGCCCGCTATAAATACACAGCCTCACTCTGATTTAAGTGGACTTTGGATTAAACAGCTGGAGGTGAAATGGCCCCGAGGAAGGAACCGCGAAGTCGTCGAGGGGCTGCGAGCAAAGCGCCCCCAGCGGAGCCGCGTGGCGACAGCTTCCTCGTATGTGTGTGTCTACGTGTGTGTCTACGTGTGTGTGTGCGTGTGTGTGTACGTGTGTGTGTCTACGTGTGTGTGTGTGTCTACGTGTGTGTGTCTACGTGTGTGTCTACGTGTGTGTGTCTACGTGAGTGTGTGTACGTGTGTGTGTGTCTACGTGTGTGTGTCTACGTGTGTGTGTGTCTACGTGTTTGTGTGTGTCTACGTGTTTGTGTGTGTCTACGTGTGTGTGTGTCTACGTGTGTGTGTCTACGTGTGTGTATACGTGTGTGTGTCTACGTGTGTGTGTGTACGTGTGTGTGTCTACGTGTGTGTGTACGTGTGTACGTGTGTGTGTCTACGTGTGTGTGTGTCTACGTGTGTGTCTACGTGTGTGTGTCTACGTGTGTGTCTACGTGTGTGTGTATCTACGTGAGTGTGTGTACGTGTGTGTCTACGTGTGTGTGTCTACGTACTAGTGGGGAGCGGTAGTGTAGCGGTTAGCGCTACGCTGTGCTATGAACCCGACGACAAGGGTTCTATTCCCGTTAAAGGCCAACACCAGTGACGATTATATGAACCGGTCCTGGGCCTCCCCTAGGTCGACTCAGCCTCAAATGAGTACCTGGTGCGGTGTGTAAACATCGCCAATGGGGAGACAAAGGCGGCCGGGCGTGGTGCTGGCCACCCACCCCCTCGTGTGCCACAGTGCCGCCTTCATAGGTGGCAGCACTCGCCCCAACAGTCTGGCGGGGCGAGAGGGGAGGGGGTCCTTTGTGTTGCATCGGCGCCGTATTAATCACTGGAGTAATCATTCCTGAAAATAGTTACAGGTGGCTCAGCGGAGCTGCCTTTATTACTAAAAAAAGAAAATTACTTCTCTCAAACACGAACAAATTGCAACGGCACTTTGAAAGATGATTATAAATTTGAAGAAAAACAGTCACGTGCCTTGGCAAGGCAGACTAATGTTGGATTTATCTGTCTCAATGAGCATCTCTGATGGCTACCAAAAGCACCCTCTCCCCCGGAGTTGGTCCGCGTGCAACTTCGACGACGACTGCAGCGTGTAAGCGAAGTCGCTCGCTCCACTGCTAGCGAGATGCTCGCTCCACTGCTGGCGTGCTCTGTTGCCAGCGCCTCGACTGAGTGGGGGGCAGGCAACCCCCTCGCTCTCTCGCAGGCGACACACACACGGGAGTCTCTCCAACTAAAGCTGCTGCAGCTCCCCCACTCTCTCCTCTCTCTCTCTCGTCAGGGCCCATTCTGCTGCACCTCCCCCGCCACCACCACCGCCCACCACCACCACCACTTTCTCTCTTAGTATTCATCTCCCATTCTGCTGCTCGGCTTTGAGTCGTCTGATCTCGCCGTGCGCGCCGCTCTGAGTGGCTCCGCTCTCGACGCCTCGCTCACTCTGCGTCTCATCCCTCCCTCTCTCCCTCTCGCTCTCTCTCTCTCTGGCTCTTGTGCATCCATCGGTCTCTCTCTCTGCTCTTTATTTGCCTGTCTCTCGGCTCTATTCAATTTGTGATTATTTCCGTCATTATCTGTCTCTCTATTCATCCCTCTGCTCTTTATTTGCCCGTCTCTGGGCTCTATTGAGCCTGGGCCTATCTCGCATCTTCTGTGTCTTGCTGTTCATCTCTTGGCCTCTCAGCCCTGAATGATTTGTCTGTTTCTGGTCTCAATTCAAACTTAGATTATCTCTCTAATTCTCTGTCTTTATATTCACTTGTCTCCTTGCTCTGTCCCTCCATCTGTCTATTCGATTTTTGAATAAAGTTTGTCTATCTTGTCTATTCAATCTCAGATTCCGTCTCGCTCCTATTTTCAGTGTCTCCATTTATCTATGTTCTCTTTATCCCATTGCTTCTTTAGTCTATCGCTGTCTCTCTGTGCGTCTCCCTGTCTCTCTGTGCGTCTCCGTATCTCTCTGTGGATCTCCGTGTCTCTCTGTGCATCTCCCTGTCTATCTGCGCATCTCCGTGTCTCTATGTGGATCTCCGTGTCTCTCTGTGCTTCTCCGTGTCTCTCTGTGGATCTCGCTGTCTCTCCCATCCAGCTCTCAGCCTCCCCGCCTGCTCTTCATTCCCCTCTTGCCCTGCTTGAGCCGGATGTAAACAAGCCGCAGTAACTTTCTTCAAGCTTCCAAGATTTCTCCTCAGCCCCACGGCGATCTCTCATGATAAGTCACTCTCTCTCTGCCCTTTCTCGCTCTCTCTCTCTCTGAAATGTCAGCTTGGTACAGGATATATATATTCTAAGGCAGTGTTAATGGAAAACTGTTGAGTGCTTTATTCATTTGTGCTAAAACCCCTTTCAAGGCCACAGAAGATGCAATCAGAGCTGCCTTTATTACCCGACAATGACGTGTGTGTGTGTGTTTCACCTGGTGCTAATTTAGGGATGTGATTGAACCACTGTGTGGGCTATGGTGGAGACGTGGCGTGGTCGCCTCTGATGTTGTGGGCACGGTGCCTCACGGCAGTGGCTTCCCCATCGCCTGTGAGCCTCTGACATTTACCTTCTGCTCACCAGAACCCCCCAGGGCCAGACTGGAACATAAACCCTGCCAACTCAGGGTCCCTTCACTCAGTGGAGCAGCAGCCTCTGGGCATTATGGGAGGAATCATATTTCACAACACGGGGAGAGGGGGCGACCTACACGTGGATGAAACTGTAATACTAACGACAACACACCACAGCTGCCAAAGAGCGGGATTTGAAGGTCCCTGTGGCCCAGATCTCCTAGGACAGCTGCCGTCTCAACAAGAGGCCACTCCTGGGAAGACCAGGACGGGTGGCAACTCGAGATGCACGTCTCGGGTTGCCACCTGTTGGGGTTTGACCAGAACAGGCATGACCCAGACATTGCGGGAATTGGCGTCTGGGTTCAGGTGGTAGGAATTGATTCGTGCCGAGATCTGCTCGCGGGATTGCTCTTGAACTTTGTACTGCACAGTTGTAATAGGCCGAGGCTGACTTTGGCAACTCTTTTTCGCATGCCGAGCAAGGAGAAAATGCCAACATTTAGAATGTTGAGATCCGTCAGGCATGGTATGGACAGGCACTGTAAAGGGTTCAAAGGTGGAACAACTGGACGGTTGGCATCCCTCCACACACACGGCCTCGTGGCTGGCGTGACCTCGTAACAGCACCTAGGCCTCGTGATGGCAAAGTGACCCTAAGACGCTTTAGATAATTTGATGGAAGTCTTTGGACTTGCAGTGGCTTAGATATTATAATGGATAAGGCTATAAGGCCTTGAGGCTTAGGCCTTGAGTCTGCTTAGACAGGGAAAGCACATAGTGCTTTTATATCGGTGTTTTATTTTACAATATGGAAAGATTAACTTTATTGATATTTGTTTTTGAAAAGAAAGTTGAGGAAAAATATTACTTTGCCAAAGAGGCATTGATAACAATCTTAGCGAAAATTGAATGTATTGGTACGTTACAATATGTCAGTATGATGACATCCTGTGGGCAAGAGTAGCGGTGGTGTCGCGGTTCGCACACTGCCGTGTGAGCTCGGCCACTTCAATGCAGCGCACTTGACATTCAAATATATACCCACGACTGAAATGACAAAGGGATGTCTTCAGCCAGCAGTGGATTGACCAAAGCCTGCAAATCGTTCCTTGTTGTTGTCACGTACTGTTGGGGGGGGGGGGGGTGCACAACAGAGGCGCTTCGCGGCGCAGGCTCCAACAGTCACGCAGGCACTCGTGGTGGCACTGGGCATGAGTTAAACTACAACACCGACGGCTCAACAGTACAACGCCTTCACGGTACACGACTACGAAATGCCTTCCGGACGAGTTGGACACCGACTCAGCAAAGTGATTGCAGGGCTGCCCCTTGACGTCACATCGTGATTTGTAATGATAACAAAAGTTACGACGCCTGGAACGATGGTCGCCTTCGCGACAACATCAATTGTCGCGAATCGGGGTCGCTCTTCAATTCTCGAATCATGTTTTTTTTATTGTGGTGAATGTAGTGGCCTCGAGTGGCAGTAAGGGTCGTGTGAATCCATGACGTTCGAGGTATGCAAATCGGGAATGAGCGACTCTGACACGCACGGTGTAGGCCGAGCGTAAGGATCGATGTCAGCGACGATGGAACAAGGACATCCTCGCCAGCGGTGCTCTGCACCCAGGACAGTCTCACGCTGAGTCTCGAGACGTCTGCAGGAGGGTCCTGCTGCTTTGCAATGTTTGGCCAACTCCAAAAATGAACCCAGAGAAAACCCCGCTCTGACTTAAGAGAGTAAAATTGTCTACATTCGGCATGAACCCATAAATATGAATAAGCAACTGTCTGCATTTCGATGGGATTAGCATCACGGCTGCTGCTGCTGCTGGGCCCTTGATGCGCCACTTGGCATGCGCACGCATGAAGCCTCGGTTCCTCCCGATTCGTCAAGGGAACTCGCCGCTTTGTCTTCTCCTTCTGGAGGGACGTGCCGGCTCGCCGACAAGCCCTGCGCTCCACATCGCCTCGAAAACACACAACACTCGCCGTGGAAACAAACGTTCTAATCCGCATACTTAGGATCGCCTAGGAGGGAGGGCGGTGTCCTGATGCTTCCCCTCGTGGCGTGGAGAAGCAGTTTGCAGAGAGCAGAAATCACTTTTCGGAGAGAGCGATGGGAATCAAATAAGTTTTCTTGCGACTAAAAAGAAAAATTAATCTGGCGCTCGGCAGTGAAGCCTCAAACCTCAGAGCCCGGCAGCGCGTGGCCTCACGGCGTGAGAGATGGATGACAAACAGGGCCCGAGTAGCGTCGCGCTCCAAACTCGGGTTGTGAGCGAAGTGAGGAGGAAGTGAAGCGAAGTGGAAGTCGATCAACGCCACCCAACTCCGCACCGCGCGCCCGCCCACTCGCCACGGCGCAGCGGTCCCGGCGACGTCTCTCACGGACACGGCGTCCGACGTTTTTGCCCCACGTGCCGGAATCTTCTCCAGGAGCCTGGAATTGTGGGAGCGAAACTGAATTCGTTGCCGAAGAAGCCCCCCCCCCCCTCGGCACGTGGGACGAAGCGTTGGACATCGTCGCCGAACAGCGCGCGGCACCGGACCGATTCGCAGCCGCGAGAATCTCCGCAGCCGCCCGCGAGGAATCGATGTGGAGATGCGACGCATCTCGCCACTCCGCACGCGCCGCGTGCTCTCGGCGACGATTGTTTGACGCGCACACCGACAGGCCACTCATCGTGAGCAGCACTGGGGGTCAGTCCACTGCTGGATGAATTCCTCCCCAAGCTACCACCTCTCTCCCACGGCATCGCACCCTCGTGCAGAGCAACGCCTCGTTCGAGAACTTTCATTCCCACGACTCCAATCGCTTTCATTCCCACGAGTTTCATTATTTAATTCCCAGGACTTCAATCGCTTCACCACTTTCACTTGTGTTAGTTCCAGCACTGCACAATAATGAGGGAATGGAGAAATGAATGTATTAAACGTTTGGATTAATTAACATAAATATATAAAAATGTTAAGAAAACATTACAAAGTACTTAAAATAAGACGTTGTATACTAAGGCGTGATCTGGTGACGCTGCTGCTCCGACTGGCAGTGGTGCACAAGCACAGTGAATATAAAGAAATAAACTCGTTCGCCAGAAGTTGCAAACAATGATCTCAGCACCCGCTCAATCCGAAGCGTGCACCGTGAGCTCAAGAATCGATGATAACCGAGGAAAGATCGATTCGTCGTTACGGCCGCAGCCCCAACACCGGTTCAAGCGCGGACTTCTCTGCGCGTGTTGATCCTCTCGCCACCGTCGTCACCCCGACTCCGGCTCTGCCCGCACGAGGCCGTGGCCCCCAGCAGAGCGGCAGCCACGGAGCTGGTGGCACATATTTAGTGACGCCAGATTGTGTGTACGGCTAATACAATTGAACGATGCGATCACTTATTAAATAAAGTTCATGCATAATTTACTTGCATTGGCATAATTCGCGCTGTTGGCATTGGGCCACTCGCGAACGCGTCCCGACAACACGCGGAAGGTGCGGACACGATCAGGGGACTCGGCCAGACTGCGAACGCGGCCAAGCGGAAACCAGCAGGCGGATATCACCGAGGACTTCCCAATACGAACTACGCGCGCTCTGGTGGAACAAAGTGCGCGTGTTGCGTTGGGGTAGTGGGACGGTTCGCAACATTAAACACAATTATAGCCCTCGTGATGTTCTTTTTCCAATGCCATACGAAACAAGGAGAACCGCTAATCGCATTTTTTTTGGTATTTCCGCTGCCACAGCCAGCGAGTCCTCGGGGTGTCTCGGGCCGGGGCCCGTACCAGACGCGGCACCTCTGACGGGAGACTCGCGGCTGTGCGTGCCGCCACTTTGCCGCTGGTCACGCCGAGACATCGATTCCTTTCCGGGGGGTGGGGGGGGGGGTGCAGCTCGTGCGTAATTTCATTCCGCGTTCCGCAGGTTTACGCTGTAATCTCACGAGCGACTGAGCGACAGCATTAGGCTTAGATGCTGAGCTCTGCTCACGGCTTTAGGGGTTGATTTCCCCTAATTGGATTGTTTAATTGAAAGTGCAAGGGCTTTATTTACAGGAACGCGTGCGATGACGTGTGTGTGTGCGTGTGCGCGTGTTTCTGCGTCTTTGGGGCAAGTTCTGTGGGAACTGTGTCTTTGTGCGTGAGGAAGGTAACGCAATGATTCGCGCGCTGTGCTACGAACCCGGCGACCCGAGTTATATTCCCGCTCACAGCTGACACCAATGACGATGATTTGAAATGGTCATGGGCCTTCCCTAGGTCGATTCAGCCTTAAGGTGCGGGTGGCGACGAATTAGCGGGGAGGGGGGGAGTGGTTTCATCCATCAGCCATGGATTGTCATGACTGAAGGTGATGATGAAAACCCTTCCAAGCCGACGTGGTCATATCTTTTAAGAAGTAACCACTAACCCCTCAATACCTCTTCCATCCCCCCCTGTCCTCCTCCGCCGTCCTCTCTCCTCTCCTCTTCTTCCCCCTTGTCTCCTCCTTCGCTCCCCTTCCCGCTCTGTCTCCCCCTCCCTCCTACTCCAGATGGACCACGACCCCAGGACGCCCGTGTACATCGCAGCCCAGGGTCCACTGGCCAACACCGTGGTCGACTTCTGGCAGGTGAGGGCCTTGCCATCTCGAGGCCACACGCGACCTCTGACGCCCACGTAGCCGCTGCCGGGTCGAGGCCTAGCCGCGAGGACTGCTGCAGTTGTTTGGCCACTAGCAGGGCATGGCACCTGGAACATGCATCACAGGTGTTATAGGCTGCTGCGGGGATCCGTTGTCGGCCCGAGGGCAGTGCAGCAGAATCCCGCGGTTGTAACGCACCACGCTCCACCGACACACACTGGCCAGAGTGGTGAAGTATGGTCAAACAAACACCGCACCTTCGATATGGCGTGGGAAAACACTTCCTCTCGGAGTGCACTAACAAAGGACCGCAAATAATGAAAATGCTATAAAATAACAACGCTCATTTCTGGTACATTGCGAGCGGACTTCTCCGCGACTGACGTCGGGACTCGGACCGGACGTTAGCGGGCGGTTCGCTCGCAGGCAGAGCCATGGCGACGCCGTGCGTACTGATCGACTACACATCGGTTACTGATCGACTACACATTGGTTACTGATCGACTACGGCAGATGGCACGTGTTGAAGAGGACCGCGGGGAGAGACGGAGAGAAATTTCAATTTGGGTTCTACAGAAACAGCAGCAACAAGAATATTAAGAAAGTTCAAAATAAAGCACATCAAAGTAAAAGGGAAAGAGAAGGAGCGGGGGAGTGAATGGGCACGGGCTGATGGTGGCAGAGAGATGCATGCGGCAACACTCGGAGCTCTCTCCCTCACCTCCCTCACCTCCCTCCCTCACCTCCCTCACCTCCCTCACCTCCCTCTCTTCACTCGCCCCCCTCACCTCCCTCCCTCACCTCCCTCCCTCACCTCCCTCACCTCCCTCCCTCACCTCCCTCACCTCCCTCTCTTCACTCGCCCCCCTCACCTCCCTCCCTCACCTCCCTCACCTCCCTCACCTCCCTCTCTTCACTCGCCCCCCTCACCTCCCTCCCTCACCTCCCTCCCTCACCTCCCTCACCTCCCTCCCTCACCTCCCTCACCTCCCTCTCTTCACTCGCCCCCCTCACCTCCCTCCCTCACCTCCCTCACCTCCCTCTCTTCACTCGCCCCCCTCACCTCCCTCCCTCACCTCCCTCCCTCACCTCCCTCACCTCCCTCACCTCCCTCCCTCACCTCCCTCACCTCCCTCTCTTCACTCGCCCCCCTCACCTCCCTCCCTCACCTCCCTCACCTCCCTCTCTTCAATCGCCCCCCTCACCTCCCTCCCTCACCTCCCTCCCTCACCTCCCTCACCTCCCTCACCTCCCTCCCTCACCTCCCTCACATCCCTCCCTCCCTCTCTCACCTCACTCACCTCCCTCCCTCACCTCCCTCACCTCCCTCACCTCCCTCCCTTCCTCACCTCCCTCCCTCCCTCACCTCCCTCCCTTCACTCGCCCCCCTCACCTCCCTCCCCCAGCAGCGATCACTCGCGCATTGCTCCACTGTGGAAATGTCCAATTGATTTCCTGACTCGGGAGCCACTCCTCGTGTCCTCGTTTTGAGAAAGTATTTGTCCCGTCGATATTGAGTGACTTGCCGCGCTCTTTGGTGGGTTTTTATTGCTTAAAAAAAACATTCGCTCTCGATGGAGGCGAGGACGGGAGGGGGTGCTCTATGTTTTATTATATATCATAGTTTATTGCGAGCAGCTGCTTGTAACGTAGAGCTGTCTTGCAAACATTTACTGCCTCGTATCTCCTAGCTCGTCGTGTCTGCAGCCTCAAACCGAGAAGAATGGGCACTTGGGCCATTATTTATTTATCTATCTATCCCGCTTTCCAAGAGCGGCCGCGAGCGGTGGCTTTGACGCCGAGCCGTGCCGGGACACGCGCCGTGTCGCCCCCAACGCGCCCAATCTCCGCTGCTCCTGCGCTATGCTGAGCAGGCTTGAGCCTGAGCAGCACCTATGTATGTTGAACTTTTTTCGCACCGTAATTAGCCAACCGTGCTAATCGGAGGTGCTAGAGGGGAGGCTGCCTCGGAATATCAGGCGTATCAGGCGTTATAGGTTGGGGCTGCGAGGTGACCAGCAGATGGCCCTAGAGCAATCCTGAATCTGTCCGTGCGGCGCTTTGAGTATTATCTCCTCATGTTCCTGGTGGGGTTTCCTTACACGTGAAGCTGCTCAGTAGACGCGCCTCTCTTCAAACGTAGCGGTCGCGCAGCGGTGAGCGCGCTGTGCTACGAACCCGGAGAAACGGGGTTGAAACCGGCGACCCGGATTTGATTCCCTCTCACGGTCAACACCAGTGACGATTATCTGAACTGGAACTGGGCCTTCCCTAGGTCGACTCAGCTTCAAATGAGTAGCTGGTGCGGTGTGTCGTGAACACCGTCATTCGAGAGACAAAGGCGGCCGGGCATGGAGCTGGCCACCCACCACCTCGTGTTTCATGCCGGCCTTCATACGTGCTCTCTAACAGCACTTGCCCCAAAAGTCTTTTAAGGCTACACGGGGTATATTTGTCTTTCTGCAGATGGTTTGGGAGAGTGGCTGCACGGTGGTGGTGATGCTCACCCCGCTCATGGAGAACCGCGTGGAGCACTGCTACCGCTACTGGCCCGAGGAGGGCTCCCGCACCTACCACGTCTACGAGGTGCGACGCCTCCTCGCGCCAGCACCCCCCCCCCCCCTCCACGCCTCGTGGCACCTTCCCAAACCTGCCTGCACCTGTCCACACCTGTCCACACCTGTCCACACCTGTCCACACCTGTCCTTCTCAAGACAACACTGATCCCACACCTCACTCACCACAAGGTATTGGTCTTTACCACATCGAATGGCTTGCAGCGCATTTCGCTACAAACACTCAGAGAGGATTCACGGAGGACTTCCCATCGTGCGGTTCTGGTACCTTGGACAGCGGCGCCAGACGCAGCTGAGACGGGGCCGGTGGCTCTGAGCTCCAACAACCCGCAAAGCAAAACTGCTTGCACCTTCCCATGCCTATCTGCATCATCATCATCATAGTCAGTCACGGTCAGCCACGAACGATCCACTGCTGGACGAAGCACCCCCCCCCTACCAACCCGCTGCCATCTCTCACAATCCTGCGATGTGGCGACCTCTCGGATGCGTTCCATTTATTCTGCCACCTTACTTTCGAAAAATACGAATCACAAGATACCCCCCCCCCGCCCCCCCCCCTTGTCCAGGTGAACCTGGTGTCGGAGCACGTGTGGTGTGAGGACTTCCTGGTGCGCTCGCTCTACCTGAAGAACGCGCTCACGGCCGAGACGCGCACCCTCACGCAGTTCCACTACCTGAGCTGGCCCGACCAGGCGGCGCCCTCCTCCGCCGCCTCCCTGCTCGACTTCCGCAGGCAAGAGCCGCCCTCGCTCCGGTGCTGCTGATGGCGGTGGTGGTGGTGGTGCTGGTGGTGCTGCTGGTACTCGTGGTGGTGGTACTGCTGATGGTGGTAGTGATGGTGCTGCTGGTGGTGATGGTGCTCGTGGTGGTGGTACTGCTGATGGTGGTAGTGATGGTGCTGCTGGTGGTGATGGTGCTCGTGGTGGTGGTACTGCTGATGGTGGTAGTGATGGTGCTGCTGCTGGTGATGGTGCTCGTGGTGGTGGTACTGCTGATGGTGGTAGTGATGGTGCTGCTGCTGGTGATGGTGCTCGTGGTGGTGATGGTGCTCGTGGTGGTGGTACTGCTGATGGTGGTGGTGATGGTGCTGCTGCTGCTGATGATGCTCGTGGTGGTGGTGGTGGTGATGGTACTGCTGATGGTTGTTGTGATGGTGCTGGTGGTGATGGTGCTGCTGGTGGTGATGGTGCTCGTGGTGGTGATACTGCTGATGGTGGTTGTGATGGTGCTGCTGGTAATGAAGGTGCTGATGATGATGGCACTGCTGGTGGTGATGGTGGTCATGGTGGTGATGGCGCTGCTACTGCTCCTGCTGGTGGTGATGGCACTGCTACTGATGCTGTTCCTGCTGGTGGTGATGATTTTCTTACAACTCAAATATGATCTCCATCGCCCGTGGGAAGCCCTGGTGCGGTTTTATGACCGGCTACTGCCACCACCGGGATGGTGCCAAGCCAGGAGCCAATTAGTCTCTTGGCTTTGACGTCGGCGATGCCCCAGTCGGTGCCGCCGCTTCTCCTCTCGAGTGAAGTTCGATTCCAGGAAGGGGCATCTGCCGTTGTCCAGAACAGTCGGCGTGGTCGTAGCCGCGGTGGCGGTCAGGATCTTCGTGGACGGGCATCGTCGTGCTTGTGAGGAGGGACCGTAGGACTGTAGGAGGAGGACTGTAGGAGTGCTGTGTATGAGTACAGGCGGCCACACTGGGAGTAGCGTTGACCGCTGAGTTCGGCGGTGATGATTCACAAGGCCGCGATCAGCTGGGTGCCAGCGAGGTTCGTGTGGACCTCCTTCCCCATTCTGTTGCGCAACACTGCAGTGGTGGTGGTCTCAGGTAGTCGTGGTTGTGACGGTAGTGGTGAGGACGATGAGACACCCCTGTCATTCATCAGTGGCCAAGCGAAGTGGTTGGTGGATCGCGCATGGATTGAGTCTGTGTGAGACACCAACTTGCGGTGACTGTAGGCGGCAGATCATCATCAACCATGGTCAATCCACTGCTAGGTGAAGGCCTCTCCAAGCCACCACCACCTCACACGATCCCGCGGTGCAACAATCCACCCTGCACACGAACTCACCTCATTGCTCCATCTTCTTCGTAAGCGTCCTCTTAGACACATTCTATACCGTGGCTGCCACTCTGCGGTGATGATCACCTTTCTTGAGAGTGTAATTGATGACAGTACAGCAAGTAGGTTCATGATGTAACACAGCCAGAATGCCCCATCTCCATCAGCTGCCGCCCTCATCAGGCAGCCCGGGCACCGAGGTGGCCGCGAGGGGTGAGGATCGACAGCGACTTAGCGGGAGCGCCACGCGGCGCCGGGCGTCGTGATCGGGCGTAGGGCGATCTCCCGTGCAGTCACCGCCCACTTGCCCGCTCTTCCCACTCTCCCACTCGCTCTTCCCACTCGCCCACTCTCCCACTCGCCCTCTCTTCCCACTCGCCCACTCGCCCAATCTCCCACTCGCCCTCTCTTCCCACTCGCCCACTCGCCCTCTCTTCCCACTCGCCCACTCAACCCACCCATCCATTGCTCACACACTCACCTAGGTGTGTGTGCGAGAGAGAGAGACGCGGGGAGAGCAAGTAGCAGTGGGACGGGGGGAGAGCGAGAGAGAGTGTAAATGTGAGGGTGTAAATGTGAGGGTGTAAATGTGAGGGTGTAAATGTGAGAGTGTAAATGTGAGAGTGTAAATGTGAGAGTGTAAATGTGAGAGTGTAAATGTAAGGGTGTAAATGTGAGAGTGTAAATGTGAGGGTGTAAATGTGAGGGTGTAAATGTGAGAGTGTAAATGTGAGAGTGTAAATGTGAGTGTGTAAATGTGAGTGTAAATGTGAGAGTGTAAATGTGAGTGTAAATGTGAGGGTGTAACTGTGAGTGTAAATGTGAGAGTGTAAATGTGAGAGTGTAAATGTGAGGGTGTAAATGTGAGTGTAAATGTGAGAGTGTAAATGTGAGTGTAAATGTGAGTGTAAATGTGAGGGTGTAAATGTGAGTGTAAATGTGAGAGTGTAAATGTGAGGGTGTAAATGTGAGAGTGTAAATGTGAGTGTAAATGTGAGGGTGTAAATGTGAGTGTAAATGTGAGAGTGTAAATGTAAGGGTGTAAATGTGAGAGTGTAAATGTGAGAGTGTAAATGTGAGGGTGTAAATGTGAGGGTGTAAATGTGAGAGTGTAAATG
Organism: Lethenteron reissneri; assembly: GCF_015708825.2. Classification (NCBI taxonomy): domain Eukaryota; kingdom Metazoa; phylum Chordata; class Hyperoartia; order Petromyzontiformes; family Petromyzontidae; genus Lethenteron; species Lethenteron reissneri. Next base: position 22,908,711 of record NC_083801.1, read on the forward strand.
TGAGTGTGTAAATGTGAGGGTGTAAATGTGAGGGTATAAATGTGAGGGTGTAAATGTGAGAGTGTAAATGTGAGAGTGTAAATGTGAGAGTGTAAATGTGAGAGTGTAAATGTGAGGGTGTAAATGTGAGAGTGTAAATGTGAGAGTGTAAATGTGAGAGTGTAAATGTGAGGGTGTAAATGTGAGAGTGTAAATGTGAGGGTGTAAATGTGAGTGTAAATGTGAGAGTGTAAATGTGAGGGTGTAAATGTGAGAGTGTAAATGTGAGTGTAAATGTGAGGGTGTAAATGTGAGTGTAAATGTGAGAGTGTAAATGTAAGGGTGTAAATGTGAGAGTGTAAATGTGAGAGTGTAAATGTGAGGGTGTAAATGTGAGAGTGTAAATGTGAGGGTGTAAATGTGAGTGTAAATGTGAGAGTGTAAATGTGAGGGTGTAAATGTGAGGGTGTAAATGTGAGAGTGTAAATGTGAGTGTGTAAATGTGAGTGTAAATGTGAGAGTGTAAATGTGAGGGTGTAAATGTGAGGGTGTAAATGTGAGGGTGTAAATGTGAGGGTGTAAATGTGAGAGTGTAAATGTGAGTGTAAATGTAAGGGTGTAAATGTGAGTGTAAATGTGAGAGTGTAAATGTGAGAGTGTAAATGTGAGGGTGTAAATGTAAGGGTGTAAATGTGAGGGTGTAAATGTGAGAGTGTAAATGTGAGGGTGTAAATGTGAGGGTGTAGATGTGAGGGTGTAAATGTGAGTGTAAATGTGAGAGTGTAAATGTGAGGGTGTAAATGTGAGAGTGTAAATGTGAGGGTGTAAATGTGAGGGTGTAAATGTGAGGGTGTAAATGTGAGTGTAAATGTGAGGGTGTAAATGTGAGAGTGTAAATGTGAGAGTGTAAATGTGAGAGTGTAAATGTGAGGGTGTAAATGTGAGAGTGTAATGTGAGGGTGTGAATGTGAGGGTGTAAATGTGAAAGTGTAAATGTGAGGGTGTGAATGTGAGGGTGTAAATGTGAGTGTAAATGTGAGGGTGTAAATGTGAGAGTGTAAATGTGAGTGTAAATGTGAGTGTAAATGTGAGGGTGTAAATGTGAGAGTGTAAATGTGAGAGTGTAAATGTGAGGGTGTGAATGTGAGGGTGTAAATGTGAGGGTGTAAATGTGAGGGTGTAAATGTGAGTGTAAATGTGAGTGTAAATGTGAGAGTGTAAATGTGAGCGTGTAAATGTGAGCGTGTAAATGTGAGAGTGTAAATGTGAGAGTGTAAATGTGAGGGTGTGAATGTGAGGGTGTAAATGTGAGGGTGTAAATGTGAGTGTAAATGTGAGAGTGTAAATGTGAGAGTGTAAATGTGAGAGTGTAAATGTGAGGGTGTGAATGTGAGGGTGTAAATGTGAGGGTGTAAATGTGAGGGTGTAAATGTGAGTGTAAATGTGAGTGTAAATGTGAGAGTGTAAATGTGAGCGTGTAAATGTGAGCGTGTAAATGTGAGAGTGTAAATGTGAGGGTGTAAATGTGAGAGTGTAAATGTGAGTGTAAATGTGAGGGTGTAAATGTGAGTGTAAATGTGAGAGTGTAAATGTAAGGGTGTAAATGTGAGAGTGTAAATGTGAGAGTGTAAATGTGAGGGTGTAAATGTGAGAGTGTAAATGTGAGGGTGTAAATGTGAGTGTAAATGTGAGAGTGTAAATGTGAGGGTGTAAATGTGAGGGTGTAAATGTGAGAGTGTAAATGTGAGTGTGTAAATGTGAGTGTAAATGTGAGAGTGTAAATGTGAGGGTGTAAATGTGAGGGTGTAAATGTGAGGGTGTAAATGTGAGGGTGTAAATGTGAGAGTGTAAATGTGAGTGTAAATGTAAGGGTGTAAATGTGAGTGTAAATGTGAGAGTGTAAATGTGAGAGTGTAAATGTGAGGGTGTAAATGTAAGGGTGTAAATGTGAGGGTGTAAATGTGAGAGTGTAAATGTGAGGGTGTAAATGTGAGGGTGTAGATGTGAGGGTGTAAATGTGAGTGTAAATGTGAGAGTGTAAATGTGAGGGTGTAAATGTGAGAGTGTAAATGTGAGGGTGTAAATGTGAGGGTGTAAATGTGAGGGTGTAAATGTGAGTGTAAATGTGAGGGTGTAAATGTGAGAGTGTAAATGTGAGAGTGTAAATGTGAGAGTGTAAATGTGAGGGTGTAAATGTGAGAGTGTAAATGTGAGGGTGTGAATGTGAGGGTGTAAATGTGAAAGTGTAAATGTGAGGGTGTGAATGTGAGGGTGTAAATGTGAGTGTAAATGTGAGGGTGTAAATGTGAGGGTGTAAATGTGAGTGTAAATGTGAGTGTAAATGTGAGGGTGTAAATGTGAGAGTGTAAATGTGAGAGTGTAAATGTGAGGGTGTGAATGTGAGGGTGTAAATGTGAGGGTGTAAATGTGAGGGTGTAAATGTGAGTGTAAATGTGAGTGTAAATGTGAGAGTGTAAATGTGAGCGTGTAAATGTGAGCGTGTAAATGTGAGAGTGTAAATGTGAGAGTGTAAATGTGAGGGTGTGAATGTGAGGGTGTAAATGTGAGGGTGTAAATGTGAGGGTGTAAATGTGAGTGTAAATGTGAGAGTGTAAATGTGAGGGTGTGAATGTGAGGGTGTAAATGTGAGGGTGTAAATGTGAGGGTGTAAATGTGAGGGTGTAAATGTGAGAGTGTAAATGTGAGGGTGTGAATGTGAGTGTAAATGAGAGTGTAAATGTGAGAGTGTAAATGTGAGGGTGTAAATGTGAGGGTGTAAATGTGAGGGTGTAAATGTGAGGGTGTAATGTGAGGGTGTAAATGTGAGGGTGTAAATGTGAGTGTAAATGTGAGGGTGTAAATGTGAGGGTGTAAATGTGAGGGTGTAAATGTGAGTGTAAATGTGAGAGTGTAAATGTGAGGGTGTGAATGTGAGGGTGTAAATGTGAGTGTAAATGTGAGTGTAAATGTGAGGGTGTAAATGTGAGTGTAAATGTGAGAGTGTAAATGTGAGAGTGTAAATGTGAGGGTGTGAATGTGAGGGTGTAAATGTAAGGGTGTAAATGTGAGTGTAAATGTGAGTGTAAATGTGAGTGTAAATGTGAGGGTGTGAATGTGAGAGTGTAAATGTGAGGGTGTAAATGTGAGAGTGTAAATGTGAGTGTAGATGTGAGGGTGTAAATGTGAGGGTGTAAATGTGAGTGTAAATGTGAGTGTAAATGTGAGGGTAAATGTGAGGGTGTGAATGTGAGAGTGTAAATGTGAGGGTGTAAATGTGTGAGTGTAGATGTGAGGGTGTAAATGTGAGTGTAAATGTGAGTGTAAATGTGAGTGTAAATGTGAGTGTAAATGTGAGAGTGTAAATGTGAGTGTAAATGTGAGTGTAAATGTGAGTGTAAATGTGAGGGTGTAAATGTGAGGGTGTAAATGTGAGGGTGTAAATGTGAGGGTGTAAATGTGAGGGTGTAAATGTGAGAGTGTAAATGTGAGTGTAAATGTGAGTGTAAATGTAAGGGTGTAAATGTGAGGGTGTAAATGTGAGGGTGTAAATGTGAGGGTGTAAATGTGAGAGTGTAAATGTGAGTGTAAATGTGAGTGTAAATGTGAGTGTAAATGTGAGAGTGTAAATGTGAGGGTGTAAATGTAAGGGTGTAAATGTGAGGGTGTAAATGTGAGGGTGTAAATGTGAGGGTGTAAATGTGAGGGTGTAAATGTGAGAGTGTAAATGTGAGTGTAAATGTGAGGGTGTAAATGTGAGAGTGTAAATGTGAGGGTGTAAATGTGAGAGTGTGAATGTGGGTGTAAATGTGAGGGTGCAAATGTGAGTGTAAATGTGAGTGTGTAAATGTGAGGGTGTAAATGTGAGAGTGTAAATGTGAGGGTGTAAATGTGAGGGTGTAAATGTGAGGGTGTAAATGTGAGGGTGTAAATGTGAGAGTGTAAATGTGAGGGTGTAAATGTGAGGGTGCAAATGTGAGTGTAAATGTGAGGGTGTAAATGTGAGGGTGTAAATGTGAGAGTGTAAATGTGAGGGTGTAAATGTAAGGGTGTAAATGTGAGGGTGTAAATGTGAGGGTGTAAATGTAAGGGTGTAAATGTGAGGGTGTAAATGTGAGAGTGTAAATGTGAGTGTAAATGTGAGGGTGTAAATGTGAGAGTGTAAATGTGAGGGTGTAAATGTGAGAGTGTGAATGTGGGTGTAAATGTGAGGGTGCAAATGTGAGTGTAAATGTGAGGGTGTAAATGTGAGAGTGTAAATGTGAGAGTGTAAATGTGAGAGTGTAAATGTGAGGGTGTAAATGTGAGAGTGTAAATGTGAGGGTGTGAATGTGAGGGTGTAAATGTGAAAGTGTAAATGTGAGGGTGTGAATGTGAGGGTGTAAATGTGAGTGTAAATGTGAGGGTGTAAATGTGAGGGTGTAAATGTGAGTGTAAATGTGAGTGTAAATGTGAGGGTGTAAATGTGAGAGTGTAAATGTGAGGGTGTGAATGTGAGGGTGTAAATGTGAGGGTGTAAATGTGAGGGTGTAAATGTGAGTGTAAATGTGAGTGTAAATGTGAGAGTGTAAATGTGAGGGTGTAAATGTGAGAGTGTAAATGTGAGAGTGTAAATGTGAGGGTGTGAATGTGAGGGTGTAAATGTGAGGGTGTAAATGTGAGGGTGTAAATGTGAGTGTAAATGTGAGAGTGTAAATGTGAGGGTGTGAATGTGAGGGTGTAAATGTGAGGGTGTAAATGTGAGGGTGTAAATGTGAGGGTGTAAATGTGAGAGTGTAAATGTTAGGGTGTGAATGTGAGTGTAAATGAGAGTGTAAATGTGAGAGTGTAAATGTGAGGGTGTAAATGTGAGGGTGTAAATGTGAGGGTGTAAATGTGAGGGTGTTAATGTGAGGGTGTAAATGTGAGGGTGTAAATGTGAGTGTAAATGTGAGGGTGTAAATGTGAGGGTGTAAATGTGAGGGTGTAAATGTGAGTGTAAATGTGAGAGTGTAAATGTGAGGGTGTGAATGTGAGGGTGTAAATGTGAGTGTAAATGTGAGTGTAAATGTGAGGGTGTAAATGTGAGTGTAAATGTGAGAGTGTAAATGTGAGAGTGTAAATGTGAGGGTGTGAATGTGAGGGTGTAAATGTAAGGGTGTAAATGTGAGTGTAAATGTGAGTGTAAATGTGAGTGTAGATGTGAGGGTGTAAATGTGAGGGTGTAAATGTGAGTGTAAATGTGAGTGTAAATGTGAGGGTGTGAATGTGAGAGTGTAAATGTGAGGGTGTAAATGTGAGAGTGTAAATGTGAGTGTAGATGTGAGGGTGTAAATGTGAGGGTGTAAATGTGAGTGTAGATGTGAGTGTAAATGTGAGGGTAAATGTGAAGGTGTGAATGTGAGAGTGTAAATGTGAGGGTGTAAATGTGTGAGTGTAGATGTGAGGGTGTAAATGTGAGTGTAAATGTGAGTGTAAATGTGAGTGTAAATGTGAGTGTAAATGTGAGTGTAAATGTGAGTGTAAATGTGAGTGTAAATGTGAGTGTAAATGTGAGGGTGTAAATGTGAGGGTGTAAATGTGAGGGTGTAAATGTGAGGGTGTAAATGTGAGGGTGTAAATGTGAGAGTGTAAATGTGAGTGTAAATGTGAGTGTAAATGTAAGGGTTGTAAATGTGAGGGTGTAAATGTGAGGGTGTAAATGTGAGGGTGTAAATGTGAGAGTGTAAATGTGAGTGTAAATGTGAGTGTAAATGTGAGTGTAAATGTGAGAGTGTAAATGTGAGGGTGTAAATGTAAGGGTGTAAATGTGAGGGTGTAAATGTGAGGGTGTAAATGTGAGGGTGTAAATGTGAGGGTGTAAATGTGAGGGTGTAAATGTGAGTGTAAATGTGAGGGTGTAAATGTGAGAGTGTAAATGTGAGGGTGTAAATGTGAGAGTGTGAATGTGGGTGTAAATGTGAGGGTGCAAATGTGAGTGTAAATGTGAGTGTGTAAATGTGAGGGTGTAAATGTGAGAGTGTAAATGTGAGGGTGTAAATGTGAGGGTGTAAATGTGAGGGTGTAAATGTGAGGGTGTAAATGTGAGAGTGTAAATGTGAGGGTGTAAATGTGAGGGTGCAAATGTGAGTGTAAATGTGAGGGTGTAAATGTGAGGGTGTAAATGTGAGAGTGTAAATGTGAGGGTGTAAATGTAAGGGTGTAAATGTGAGGGTGTAAATGTGAGGGTGTAAATGTAAGGGTGTAAATGTGAGGGTGTAAATGTGAGAGTGTAAATGTGAGTGTAAATGTGAGGGTGTAAATGTGAGAGGTAATGTGAGGGTGTAAATGTGAGAGTGTGAATGTGGGTGTAAATGTGAGGGTGCAAATGTGAGTGTAAATGTGAGGGTGTAAATGTGAGGGTGTAATGTGAGGGTGTAAATGTGAGGGTGTAAATGTGAGGGGTGTAAATGTGAGGGTGTAAATGTGAGAGTGTAAATGTGAGTGTAAATGTGAGGGGTGTAAATGTGAGAGTGTAATGTGAGGGTGTAAATGTGAGGGTGTAAATGTGAGAGTGTAAATGTGAGTGTAAATGTGAGGGTGTAAATGTGAGAGTGTAAATGTGAGGGTGTAAATGTGAGGGTGTAAATGTGAGAGTGTAAATGTGAGGGTGTAAATGTGAGGGTGTAAATGTGAGGGTACTGGAGGTTTTGTTAAATGTGAGAGTGTAAATGTGAGGGTGTAAATGTGAGGATGCAAATGTGAGTGTAAATGTGAGAGTGTAAATGTGAGGGTGTAAATGTGAGAGTGTGAATGTGAGGGTGTAAATGTGAGAGTGTAAATGTGAGAGTGTAAATGTGAGGGTGTAAATGTGAGAGTGTAAATGTGAGAGTGTAAATGTGAGTGTAAATGTGAGAGTGTAAATGTGAGGGTGTAAATGTGAGAGTGTAAATGTGAGAGTGTAATGTGAGTGTAAATGTGAGGGTGTAAATGTGAGAGTGTAAATGTGAGGGTGTAAATGTGAGGGTGTAAATGTGGGTGTAAATGTGAGAGTGTAAATGTGAGGGTGTAAATGTGAGGGTGCAAATGTGAGTGTAAATGTGAGGGTGTAAATGTGAGGGTGTAAATGTGAGAGTGTAAATGTGAGGGTGTAAATGTAAGGGTGTAAATGTGAGGAGAGTGTAAATGTGAGGTGAAATGTGAGAAGTGTAAATGTGAGTGTAAATGTGAGGTGTAAATGTGAAGTGTGAATGTGGGGTGTAAATGTGAGGGTGCATGTGAGTGTAAATGTGAGGGTGTAAATGTGAGGGTGTAAATGTGAGGGTGTAAATGTGAGGGTGTAAATGTGAGGGTGTAAATGTGAGAGTGTAAATGTGATGGTGTAAATGTGAGGGTGTAATGGTGAGAGTGTAAATGTGAGGGTGTAAATGTGAGGGTGGTAAATGTGAGAGTGTATGTAGGGTAATGTGAGTGTGTAAATGGGAGAGTGTAAATGTGAGGTAGTAATGTGAGGGTGTAAATGTGAGAGTGTAAATGTGAGGGGTGTAAATGTGAGGGTGTAAATGTGAGGGTGTAAATGTGAGAGTGTAAATGTGAGGGTTAATGTGAGGATGCAAATGTGAGGTGTAAATGTGAGAGTGTAAATGTGAGGGTGTAAATGTGAGAGTGTGAATGTGAGGGTGTAAATGTGAGAGTGTAAATGTGAGGGTGTAAATGTGAGAGTGTAAATGTGAGAGTGTAAATGTGAGTGTAAATGTGAGAGTGTAAATGTGAGGGTGTAAATGTGAGAGTGTAAATGTGAGAGTGTAAATGTGAGTGTAAATGTGAGGGTGTAAATGTGAGAGTGTAAATGTGAGGGTGTAAATGTGAGGGTGTAAATGTGGGTGTAAATGTGAGAGTGTAAATGTGAGGGTGTAAATGTGAGAGTGTAAATGTGAGGGTGTAAATGTGAGGGTGTAAATGTGAGGGTGTAAATGTGAGGGTGTAAATGTGAGTGTGTAAATTTGAGGGTGTAAATGTGAGAGTGTAAATGTGAGGGTGTAAATGTGAGAGTGTAAATGTGAGAGTGTGAATGTGAGGGTGTAAATGTGAGAGTGTAAATGTGAGAGTGTAAATGTGAGGGTGTAAATGTGAGAGTGTAAATGTGAGAGTGTAAATGTGAGAGTGTAAATGTGAGTGTAAATGTGAGGGTGTAAATGTGAGAGTGTAAATGTGAGAGTGTAAATGTGAGTGTAAATGTGAGAGTGTAAATGTGAGGGTGTAAATGTGAGAGTGTAAATGTGAGGGTGTAAATGTGAGGGTGTAAATGTGAGAGTGTAAATGTGAGAGTGCAAATGTGAGAGTGTAAATGTGAGAGTGTAAATGTGAGGGTGTAAATGTGAGAGTGTAAATGTGAGTGTAAATGTGAGGGTGTAAATGTGAGAGTGTAAATGTGAGGGTGTAAATGTGAGGGTGTAAATGTGAGGGTGTAAATGTGAGAGTGTAAATGTGAGTGTAAATGTGAGGGTGTGAATGTGAGGGTGTAAATGTGAGAGTGTAAATGTGAGTGTAGATGTGAGGGTGTAAATGTGAGGGTGTAAATGTGAGAGTGTAAATGTGAGTGTAAATGTGAGGGTGTAAATGTGAGAGTGTAAATGTGAGGGTGTAAATGTGAGGGTGTAAATGTGAGAGTGTAAATGTGAGTGTAAATGTGAGGGTGTGAATGTGAGGGTGTAAATGTGAGAGTGTAAATGTGAGTGTAGATGTGAGGGTGTAAATGTGAGGGTGTAAATGTGAGTGTAAATGTGAGAGTGTAAATGTGAGGGTGTAAATGTGAGGGTGTAAATGTGAGGGTGTAAATGTGAGAGTGTAAATGTGAGGGTGTAAATGTGAGAGTGTAAATGTGAGTGTAAATGTGAGGGTGTAAATGTGAGAGTGTAAATGTGAGGGTGTTAATGTGAGGGTGTAAATGTGAGGGTGTAAATGTGAGAGTGTAAATGTGAGTGTAAATGTGAGGGTGTGAATGTGAGGGTGTAAATGTGAGTGTAAATGTGAGAGTGTAAATGTGAGAGTGTAAATGTGAGGGTGTAAATGTGAGAGTGTAAATGTGAGGGTGTAAATGTGAGGGTGTAAATGTGAGGGTGTAAATGTGAGTGTAAATGTAAGAGTGTAAATGTGAGGGTGTAAATGTGAGGGTAAATGTGAGGGTGTAAATGTGAGGGTGTAAATGTGAGGGTGTAAATGTGAGGGTGTGAATGTGAGGGTGTAAATGTGAGAGTGTAAATGTGAGGGTGTGAATGTGAGGGTGTAAATGTGAGTGTAAATGTGAGGGTGTAAATGTGAGGGTGTAAATGTGAGGGTGTAAATGTGAGGGTGTAAATGTGAGGGTGTAAATGTGAGGGTGTAAATGTGAGGGTGTAATGTGAGGGTGTAAATGTGAGGGTGTAAATGTAAGAGTGTAAATGTGAGGGTGTAAATGTGAGTGTAAATGTGAGGGTGTGAATGTGAGGGTGTAGATGTGAGGGTGTAAATGTGAGGGTGTAAATGTGAGGGTGTAAATGTGAGTGTAAATGTGAGAGTGTAAATGTGAGGGTGTAAATGTGAGTGTAAATGTAAGAGTGTAAATGTGAGGGTGTAAATGTGAGGGTGTAAATGTGAGAGTGTGAATGTGAGGGTGTAAATGTGAGAGTGTAAATGTGAGAGTGTAAATGTGAGGGTGTAAATGTGAGAGTGTAAATGTGAGAGTGTAAATGTGAGTGTAAATGTGAGAGTGTAAATGTGAGGGTGTAAATGTGAGAGTGTAAATGTGAGAGTGTAAATGTGAGTGTAAATGTGAGGGTGTAAATGTGAGGGTGTAAATGTGAGGGTGTAAATGTGAGGGTGTAAATGTGGGTGTAAATGTGAGAGTGTAAATGTGAGGGTGTACATGTGAGGGTGCAAATGTGAGTGTAAATGTGAGGGTGTAAATGTGAGGGTGTAAATGTGAGAGTGTAAATGTGAGGGTGTAAATGTAAGGGTGTAAATGTGAGGGTGTAAATGTGAGGGTGTAAATGTAAGGGTGTAAATGTGAGGGTGTAAATGTGAGAGTGTAAATGTGAGTGTAAATGTGAGGGTGTAAATGTGAAAGTGTAAATGTGAGGGTGTAATGTGAGAGTGTGAATGTGGGTGTAAATGTGAGGGTGCAAATGTGAGTGTAAATGTGAGGGTGTAAATGTGAGGGTGTAATGTGAGGGTGTAAATGTGAGGGTGTAATGTGAGGGTGTAAATGTGAGAGTGTAAATGTGAGTGTAATGTGAGGGTGTAAATGTGAGAGTGTAAATGTGAGGGTGTAAATGTGAGGGTTGTAAATGTGAGAGTGTAAATGTGAGTGTAAATGTGAGTGATGTGTAAATGTGAGAGTGTAAATGTGAGGGTTGGTAAATGTGAGGGTGTAAATGTGAGAGTGTAAATGTGAGGGTGTAAATGTGAGGGTGTAAATGTGAGGGTGTAAATGTGAGAGTGTAAATGTGAGGGTGTAAATGTGAGGATGCAAATGTGAGTGTAACTGTGAGAGTGTAAATGTGAGGGTTGTAAATGTGAGAGTGTGAATGTGAGGGTGTAAATGTGCGAGTGTAAATGTGAGGGTGTAAATGTGAGAGTGTAAATGTGAGGAGTGTAAATGTGAGTGTAAATGTGAGAGTGTAAATGTGAGGGTGTAAAGTGAGAGTGTAAATGTGAGGTGTAAATGTGAGTGTAAATGTGAGGGTGTAAATGTGAGAGTGTAAATGTGAGGGTGTAAATGTGAGGGTGTAAATGTGGGTGTAAATGTGGAGTGTAAATGTGAGGGTGTAAATGTGAGAGTGTAAATGTGAGGGTGTAAATGTGAGGGTGTAAATGTGGGGTGTAAATGTGAGGTGTAAATGTGAGGGTAAATGTGAGGGTGTAAATGTGAGAGTGTAAATGTGAGGGTGTAAATGTGAGAGTGTAATGTGAGAGTGTGAATGTGAGGGTGTAAATGTGAGAGTGTAAATGTGAGAGTGTAATGTGAGGGTGTAAATGTTGAGAGTGTAAATGTGAGAGTGTAAATGTGAGAGTGTAAATGTGAGTGTAAATGTGAGGGTGTAAATGTGAGAGTGTAAATGTGAGAGTGTAAATGTGAGTTAAATGTGAGAGTGTAAATGTGAGGGTGTAAATGTGAGAGTGTAACTGTGAGAGTGTAAATGTGAGGTGTAAATGTGAGAGTGTAAATGTCGAGGGTGTAAATGTGAGAGTTTGTAAATGTGAGAGTGTAAATGTGAGGGTGTAAATGTGAGAGTGGTAAATGTGAGAGTGTAAATGTGAGGGTGTAACTGTGAGAGGGTAAATGTGAGGGTGTAAATGTGAGCGGTGTAAATGTGAGGGTGTAAATGTGAGAGTGTAAATGTGGAGTGTAAATGTGAGGGTTGTGGAAATGTGAGGTTGTGTAAATGTGAGAGTGTAATGTGAGTGTAAATGGTGAGGGTGTGAACTGTGAGGGGTGTAAATGTGAGAGTGTAAATAGTTGAGTGTAGATGTGAGGGTGTAAATGTGAGAGTGTAAATGTGAGAGTGTAATGTGAGGGTGTAAATGTGAGAGTGTAAATGTGGAGTGTAAATGTGAGGGTGTAAATGGTGAGGGTTGTAAATGTGAGAGTGTTAAATGTGAGTGTGTAATGTGAGGGTGTAATGTGAGGGTGTAAATGAGTGTAAATGGAGTGTAATGAGGTGTAATGTGAGGGTGTAAAGTGAGTGTAAATGTGAGAGTGTAAATGTGAGGGTGTAAATGTGAGGGTGTAAATGTGAGGGTGTAATGTGAGAGTGTAATGTGAGGGTGTAATGTGAGAGTGTAAATGTGAGTGTAAATGTGAGGGTGTAAATGTGAGAGTGTAAATGTGAGGGTGTTAATGTGAGGGTGTAAATGTGAGGGTGTAAATGTGAGAGTGTAAATGTGAGTGTAAATGTGAGGGTGTGAATGTGGGGTGTAAATGTGAGTGTAAATGTGAGAGGTAAATGTGAGAGTGTAAATGTGAGGGTGTAAATGTGAGAGTGTAAATGTGAGGGGTAAATGTGAGGGTGTAAATGTGAGGGTGTAAATGTGAGTGTAAATGTAAGAGTGTAAATGTGAGGGTGTAAATGTGAGGGTAAATGTGAGGGTGTAAAATGTGAGGGTGTAAATGTGAGGGTGTAAATGTGAGGGTGTGAATGTGAGGGTGTAAGTGAGAGGGTAAATGTGAGGGTGTGAATGTGAGGGTGTAAAGTAATGTGAGGGTGTAAATGTGAGGTGTAAATGTGAGGGTGTAAATGTGAGGGTGTAAATGTGAGGGTGTAAATGTGAGGGTGTAAATGTGAGGGTGTAAATGTGAGGGTGTAAATGTGAGGGTGTAAATGTGAGTGTAAATGTGAGGTGTGAATGTGAGGGTGTAGATGTGAGTGTTGAAGGAGGTGTACAATGTGAGGGTGTAAATGTGAGGGTAATGTGAGAGTGTAAATGTGAGGGTGTAAATGTGAGTGTAAATGTAAGAGTGTAAATGTGAGGGTGTAAATGTGAGGGTGTAAATGTGAGGGTGTAAATGTGAGGGTGTAAATGTGAGGGTGTAATGTGAGGGTGTGAATGTGAGGGTGTTGGAAATGTGAGGGTGTAAATGGGAGAGTGTAAATGTGAGGGTGTACATGTGCGGTGTAAATGTAAGAGTGTAAATGTGAGGGTGTACATGTGAGGGTGTAAATGTGAGGGTGTAAATGTGAGTGTAAATGTGAGGGTGTAAATGTGAGAGTGTAAATGTGAGGGTGTAAATGTGAGGGTGTAAATGTGAGAGTGTAAATGTGAGGGTGTAAATGTGAGGGTGTAACTGTTAGTGTAAATGTGAGGTGTAAATGTGAGGGTTGTAAATGTGAGGGGTGGAATGTGAGGGTGTAAATGTGAGGGTGTGAATGTGAGGGTGTAAATGTGAGGGTGTAAATGTGAGGGTGTAAATGTGAGAGTGTAAATGTGAGGGTGTGAATGTGAGGGTGTAAATGTGAGTGTAAATGTGAGGGTGTGAATGTGAGGGTGTAAATGTGAGGGTGTAAATGTGAGTGTAAATGTGAGTGTAAATGTGAGGGTGTAAATGTGAGGGTGTAAATGTGAGGGTGTAAATGTGAGAGTGTAAATGTAAGGGTGTAAATGTGAGGGTGTAAATGTGAGGGTGTAAATGTGACGGTGTAAATGTGAGGGTGTGAATGTGAGGGTGTAAATGTGAGTGTAAATGTGAGGGTGTGAATGTGAGGGTGTGAATGTGAGTGTAAATGTGAGAGTGTAAATGTGAGTGTAAATGTGAGGGTGTGAATGTGAGGGTGTAAATGTGAGGGTGTAAATGTGAGAGTGTAAATGTGAGTGTAAATGTGAGAGTGTAAATGTGAGGGTGTAAATGTGAGAGTGTAAATGTGAGAGTGTAAATGTGAGTGTAAATGTGAGGGTGTAAATGTGAGAGTGTAAATGTGAGGGTGTAAATGTGAGGGTGTAAATGTGGGTGTAAATGTGAGAGTGTAAATGTGAGGGTGTAAATGTGAGGGTGCAAATGTGAGTGTAAATGTGAGGGTGTAAATGTGAGGGTGTAAATGTGAGAGTGTAAATGTGAGGGTGTAAATGTAAGGGTGTAAATGTGAGGGTGTAAATGTGAGGGTGTAAATGTAAGGGTGTAAATGTGAGGGTGTAAATGTGAGAGTGTAAATGTGAGTGTAAATGTGAGGGTGTAAATGTGAAAGTGTAAATGTGAGGGTGTAAATGTGAGAGTGTGAATGTGGGTGTAAATGTGAGGGTGCAAATGTGAGTGTAAATGTGAGGGTGTAAATGTGAGGGTGTAAATGTGAGGGTGTAAATGTGAGGGTGTAAATGTGAGGGTGTAAATGTGAGAGTGTAAATGTGAGTGTAAATGTGAGGGTGTAAATGTGAGAGTGTAAATGTGAGGGTGTAAATGTGAGGGTTGTAAATGTGAGAGTGTAAATGTGAGTGTAATGTGAGGGTGTAAATGTGAGAGTGTAAATGTGAGGGTGTAAATGTGAGGGTGTAAATGTGAGAGTGTAAATGTGAGGGTGTAAATGTGAGGGTGTAAATGTGAGGGTGTAAATGTGAGAGTGTAAATGTGAGGGTGTAAATGTGAGGATGCAAATGTGAGTGTAAATGTGAGAGTGTAAATGTGAGGGTGTAAATGTGAGAGTGTGAATGTGAGGGTGTAAATGTGAGAGTGTAAATGTGAGGGTTGTAATGTGAGAGTGTAAATGTGCGAGTTGTAAATGTGAGGTGTAAATGTGAGAGTGTAAATGTGAGGGTGTAAATGGGAGAGGTAATGTGAGAGTGTAATGTGAGTGTAAATGTGAGGGTGTAAATGTGAGAGTGTAAATGTGAGGGTGTAAATGTTGAGGGTGTAAATGTGAGGTGTAACTGTGAGAGTGTAATGTGAGGGTTGTAAATGTGAGAGTGTAAATGTGAGGGTGTAATGTGAGGGTTGTAAATGTGAGGGTTTGTAATGTGAGGGTGTAAATGTGAGTGTGTAAATGTGAGGGTGTAAATGTGAGAGTGTAAATGTGAGGGTGTAATGTGAGAGTGTAAATGTGAGAGTGTAAATGTGAGGTGTAAATGTGAGAGTGTAAATGTGAGAGGTGAAATGTGAGAGTGTAAATGTGAGAGTGTAAATGTGAGGGTGTAAATGTGAGAGTGTAAATGTGAGAGTGTAAATGTGAGAGTGTAAATGTGAGGTGTAAATGTGAGAGGTGTAATGTGAGAGTGTAAATGTGAGAGTGTAAATGTGAGTGTAAATGTGAGAGTGTAAATGTGAGGGTGTAAATGTGAGAGTGTAAATGTGAGGGTGTAAATGTGAGGGTTGTAAATGTTAGAGTGTAATGTGAGAGTGCAAATGTGAGAGTGTAAATGTGAGAGTGTAAATGTGAGGGTGTAAATGTGAGAGTGTAAATGTGAGTGTAAATGTGAGGGTTGTAAATGTGAGAGTGTAAATGTGAGGGTGTAAATGTGAGGGTGTAAATGTGAGGGTGTAAATGTGAGAGTGTAAATGTGAGTGTAAATGTGAGGGTGTGAATGTGAGGGTGAAATGTGAGAGTGTAAATGTGAGTGTAGATGTGAGGGTGTAAATGTGAGGGTGTAAATGTGAGAGTGTAAATGTGAGTGTAAATGTGAGGGTGTAAATGTGAGAGTGTAAATGTGAGGGTGTAAATGTGAGGGTGTAAATGTGAGAGTGTAAATTGTGAGTGTAAATGTGAGGGTGTGAATGTGAGGGTTGTAAATGTGAGAGTGTAAATGTGAGTGTAGATGTGAGGGTGTAAATGTGAGGGTGTAAATGTGAGTGTAAATGTGAGAGTGTAAATGTGAGGGTGTAAATGTGAGGGTTGTAAATGTGAGAGTGTAAATGTGAGGGTGTAAATGTGAGAGTGTAAATGTGAGTGTAAATGTGAGGGTGTAAATGTGAGAGTGTAAATGTGAGGGTGTTAATGTGAGGGTGTAAATGTGAGGGTGTAAATGTGAGAGTGTAAATGTGAGTGTAAATGTGAGGGTGTGAATGTGAGGGTGTAAATGTGAGTGTAAATGTGAGAGTGTAAATGTGAGAGTGTAAATGTGAGGGTGTAAATGTGAGAGTGTAAATGTGAGGGTGTAAATGTGAGGGTGTAAATGTGAGGGTGTAAATGTGAGTGTAAATGTAAGAGTGTAAATGTGAGGGTGTAAATGTGAGGGTAAATGTGAGGGTGTAAATGTGAGGGTGTAAATGTGAGGGTGTAAATGTGAGGGTGTGAATGTGAGGGTGTAAATGTGAGAGTGTAAATGTGAGGGTGTGAATGTGAGGGTGTAAATGTGAGTGTAAATGTGAGGGTGTAAATGTGAGGGTGTAAATGTGAGGGTGTAAATGTGAGGGTGTAAATGTGAGGGTGTAAATGTGAGGGTGTAAATGTGAGGGTGTAAATGTGAGGGTGTAAATGTGAGGGTGTAAATGTAAGAGTGTAAATGTGAGGGTGTAAATGTGAGTGTAAATGTGAGGGTGTGAATGTGAGGGTGTAGATGTGAGGGTGTAAATGTGAGGGTGTAAATGTGAGGGTGTAAATGTGAGTGTAAATGTGAGAGTGTAAATGTGAGGGTGTAAATGTGAGTGTAAATGTAAGAGTGTAAATGTGAGGGTGTAAATGTGAGGGTGTAAATGTGAGGGTGTAAATGTGAGGGTGTAAATGTGAGGGTGTGAATGTGAGGGTGTGAATGTGAGGGTGTAAATGTGAGGGTTGTAAATGTGAGGGTGTAAATGGAGGGTGTAAATGTGAGGGTGCTGAATTGGTGTGAGGGTGGTAAATGTAGAGGGGTGTAAATGTGAGGGTGTAAATGTGAGTGTAAATGTGAGGGTGTAAATGTGAGGGTGTAAGATGTGAGAGTGTAAATGTGAGGGTGGAAATGTGAGGGTGTAAATGTAGAGTGTAAATGTGAGGGTGTAAATGTGAGAGTGGAATGTGAGGGTGTAAATGTGAGTGTAAATGTAGAGGGTGTAAATGTGAGAGTGTAAATGTGAGGGTGTAAATGTGAGGGTGTAAATGTGAGGTTGTGTAAATGTGAGGGTGTGAATGTGAGGGTGTAAATGTGAGGTGTAAATTGAGGGTGTAAATGTGAGGGTGTGAATGTGAGGGTGTAAATGTGAGGGTGTAAATGATGAGGGTGTAAATGTGAGCGTGTAAATGTGAGGTGTGAATGTGAGGGTGTAAATGTGAGTGTAAATGTGAGGGTGGAATGTGAGGGTGTAAATGTGAGGGTGTAAATGGAGTGTAAATGTGAGTGTAATGTGAGGGTGTAAATGTGAGGGTGTAAATGTGAGGGTGTAAATGTGAGAGTGTAAATGTAAGGGTGTAAATGTGAGGGTGTAAATGTGAGGGTGTAAATGTGACGGTGTAAATGTGAGGGTGTGAATGTGAGGGTGTAAATGTGAGTGTAAATGTGAGGGTGTGAATGTGAGGGTGTGAATGTGAGTGTAAATGTGAGGGTGTAAATGTGAGTGTAAATGTGAGGGTGTAAATGTGCGGGTGTAAATGTGAGGGTGTAAATGTGAGGGTGTAAATGTGAGTGTAAATGTGAGGATGTAAATGTGAGTGTAAATGTGAGGGTGTAAATGTGAGGGTGTAAATGTGAGTGTAAATGTGAGGGTGTAAATGTGAGTGTAAATGTGAGGGTGTAAATGTGAGAGTGTAAATGTGAGGGTGTAAATGTGAGGGTGTAAATGTGAGGGTGTAAATGTGAGTGTAAATGTGAGGGTGTAAATGTGAGTGTAAATGTGAGGGTG
The DNA here is from genome assembly GCF_015708825.2 of Lethenteron reissneri. Taxonomy (NCBI): domain Eukaryota; kingdom Metazoa; phylum Chordata; class Hyperoartia; order Petromyzontiformes; family Petromyzontidae; genus Lethenteron; species Lethenteron reissneri. The sequence goes on from NC_083801.1 coordinate 22,925,920, forward strand.
TAAATGTGAGGGTGTGAATGTAAGTGTAAATGTGAGGGTGTAAATGTGAGGGTGTAAATGTGAGGGTGTAAATGTGAGTGTAAATGTGAGGGTGTAAATGTGAGGGTGTAAATGCAGTCCGCTGCGCACACCGCTTCCCCGGCAGCCGATGTCATTTTTGTGATTTGCAGCTGGTTTCATTAGTAAAGTTGCATAGTCACAAAAGTGATCATTGGAAGCTGTGGACCCTCCTCGGCCCGGCCCAGTTGAGGTTGCTTTGGAATGAAAGGGATGGTGCTCACGTTGGAGTGATGATGCGCCGTGGGGGTGCCCGATAGCACACACGCACGCGTTCACACGCACGCACGCACGCGTTCACACACACGCACGCGTTCACACGCACGCACGCACGCGTTCACACACACGCACGCGTTCACACGCACGCACGCACGCGTTCACACGAACTCGGCTCACCCGGTGCATAGCGCAGCGCGCTAACCGCTACGCTACCGCACACTGACACGCACACTGACACGCACAGAGACACGCACACTGACACACAAACAGACACGCACACTGACACACACACTGACACACACACTGACACGCACACTGACCCACACACTGACACACAAGGAGACACGCACACTGACACACACACTGACACACACAGAGACACACACACTGACACACACATAAACACACACACTAACACACACACTGACACACACACTGAGACACACTGACACACACACTGACACACACTGACACACACACTGACATACACAGAGACACACACACTGACACACAGAGGGCACTCCCACTGCGCCCGCCTTAGAGGACTGCCCCCCCCGCCCCTGCGCTGGGGAAAGCCGCAGCAGCTCCGCACCGCCGCCGTGCCGGGCCCCGAGCACCGCCGCCGTGCCGGGCCCCGGGCACCGCTGCCGTGCCGTGGGTGCCCGGCGCGGTTTTCGGGGGACACGGAGCGGCATGTCCCAGTCAGTCGCTGCTGGTTCATGGACGGGGGTTTGTTTGTGGCGAGAGTTCCACAAGGCGAGCCGCTGACCCCCCCCCGCTCTCTCTACCCACGCCCCCCAACCTCTCCACTCCGCCACCTCCTCTCTCTGCGTGCCACTTCCCGTCTCTCTCCTCGCATCTCTCATCTCCTGCCCCCTGCCACTTGTTCGTCTGTCACTCATCTCACCGTGTTCTCTTCCAGCCCTCTTGTTTCTCTCGCCAACTCTCGTCTCGCTCCCTTCTCCCTGTAAGTGTGTATCTCTATGCCTGTCCCTCACTTTGTGTGTGTGTCTGTCCTTCTCTCTGTGTCTCTCTCTCTCTCTTCCTCTCTGTCTCCCTCTTTGTGTCTCTCTCCCTGTATGTGCCTCTCTCTCTCTCTGTGTCGTCTCACAGGAAAGTGAACAAATGCTACAGGGGTCGCTCGTGCCCGGTCATCGTGCACTGCAGGTGAGAGGCCACTCATCACAGCAGTCACAGCTTGCCCATGACGCCTCACTGTTTCACTACCCCCGCTCCCCCCACCAGACTAACCCCCCCCCCCCCCCACGTGTTACTCGGCCTTGAATGCATTTTACAAAAAGCGATTCCCAAATCGCTGTTCCCGCATATTACACTTTTAGTTAAATTAGTAAATGTATTTATAACATCATTATTGTTACGCTGAGTGTCTGCTTCTTGCTGTGTCATGTACAGCGCTGTGAGTTCCTTGGTGAAAAGCCGTTATATACATGCCATTATTATTATTGTAGGGGAGGAATGAGAGGAAGAGCCTTGAGACATCCCTGGAGCATGGGGGAGACGCTTCCAGTCACGGCTGTGGTTGGGACGTCGACCATAGGTCATTAGGGGTCACCAGTCGTCGTACAGAGCTCACGGTCAATGGTGCAGTGACCTTCACGCCAGGAGGGGGGTGCAGTCGGTGTGGGCAGGGGTCACACAGGCGTTGGGGAAGTACGGTGAGGGTTCGGATGATGGTGATGATGGTAAAGGGAGGAGTCTGCGCTGCGAGCTGCCGGGAAAATAGTCCCGGAGCGGGGAGACGGGGTTGGGGAATGGGTGAGAGAGTGGCAGGGGAGAGAGCGATTGAGAACGACGCTTTCGACTTCACAGCCAAGCGCTGTCGCGTTAGGGATCGTGGTACCGATTCGGCACCGTCGGGTTCGACGTGGCAGCAGCGCGCCAGATGTCTTAACGTGTCGAGTGATCGTAGGGGGGAGGGTGGGGCTCGCGCGGGGCCCCGCCAGGGAGCGAGGTGCCCCCGCCCCCCCGCTGTGGCCAGCGCCCCTAACCGCGAGCGCGCGGTCTCCGCAGTGACGGGTCCGGCCGCACGGGCGTCTACATCCTCATCGACCTGGTGCTCAGCCGCCTCGCCAAAGGTGAGAGACCCCCTCCCCAGCCCCGCCCCCCAGCCCCCCCGCCCCAGCCGGCAGCAGCAGCAGCTCGTGAAGCCGCTCGTGAAGAGGTGCCCATAGGCCAGGGCTACCGCGAGCTGCCCCCGTCAGCGGCTTGCGTGTGGTGCTGAGTGAGTGAGTCAAAATGAAGTGAGGGAATGACAAATAAGCGAAGGAGTAAATGAGTGAGTCGGTAGGTGAGTACGTGGGTGGGTGAGTGAGTCAATGAGTGAGCGAGCAAATGAGTAAGTCGGTTGGGGAGTAAGTGGGTGATTGATTGAATGGGTAAGTGAGCGAATGAGTGAGCAATTGCGTGAGTGAGTTGGCGGTCACGAGAGTGGGTGAGCGGGTGGGTGAGTGCACAAACGAGTGAGCCAGCGAGTGGGTAACGCGAATGAGTCGGTGAGCAGGTTGGCTGGAGCGTGAGTGAGCGATCGGGTGCGCAAGTGGAATGAGCGGATGTGCAAATGAGTGAGCGAGCGAGTGGCAGTGCGCGAGCGCAGTCAGCCACCGGCTCTCTGGGAACCGGCGGGGTCGAGCGACGGGCCGAGACGTCACCCCGAGTGCCGGGCCGACTCAGTCGGACTCGCCCACCGAGTCGCCCCGACGGGCTCGCGACTCTCGCGCTTGGCGTCTGTGTTGTTCTCATTATTTGCGCGTCTCGTATTTCTTCTCGAGCCTCGTTGTTTATCCAGTTTTAAACGCGCACCGAATGCCACAACAAACAGCGGCGCGCCGACCGGCACAACTGACAGCAGAGTCAGAGTCACCGGCGGTGACGTCTCCTCTGGCACCACAAGAATGGCCGGACACCAGGGCCCCGCGCTGCTTTCAACCCCCCCCCCCCCCCCCCATTTATGAATGTATTTCTATATTTTTGTTTGTTTATATATAAATATGTTATTAAAGCTTTCTGGTGCAAGGCTAAAAGGCGAAGGTCCCTCGCTGATTGCCAGCGCTCATTGATGCCGCTTCCACCGCGCGTGACCTTTCGCTCGACTGATCATGAAACGAGCCGCGGCCTCTGGGGGGCCGCGTGGGCGCGCGGCGGCGGCGGCCCCCGCAGAGCGGCGGCCCTCGCGGCCCCACGCGGCCCTCCCCTCCCCGCGCGTTCGGCAACAGCCGTGGCCCCCATCCACGCCGTGATGCGCGTCGTTGCGCAACCGCTCAAGCCCCGGGAAATATTCCTGCAGCCCCCCCCCCCGCCTTCTTCATCACCGTCTCATCATCACGTCCCGTGAGTTTGTCTCTCTCTCCGTGACGAGGCGCCTTGTGTGTGTGGTACTTGGGCTTCTCGTTGTGGGTGAAGATGCCGTGCGTCGTCACGAGTTGATTTGTTGCTGGAGATGCCCCCCCCCAACCCTGCCGTGACCTTCCCTAGGCGCTGATCGCGCTGCCAACGCCTGCGAATCCCTCTCATCTCGGCGTGCTTGCTCGTGTCTCTAGGCACAAAGGAGATTGACATTGCGGCCACCTTGGAGTTCATCAGAGACCAGAGACTCGGAATGGTGGAAACGAAGGTGAGAGACAGAAGAACGTGCGACGCATTTACATTTTATTTATTTGGCTCTGCCCGTGTGTGTGTGTTTCTGCAGTCTTATTATGGCGGCAGTCGCAATAAAGGGGACGCACTAATTGGGCGGCCACAAAAGGGATCTTGGCAAATATTCGCGGAGCGGGACTCTGCTCGGAATAGCGATCAAAACGATAGCGTGCACACGCGTGAATACGCACATCACCCCACGTTTTATTCTAAAGTTTCCTATTTATATTAAATATTTGTTTTTTTTTGTCCGGTGTTACCCAAGTCTCCCTTGACAATCAGCTCTTGAGCTGGATTTATGAATGATAGTGTGACGATACATGAGGGTGATGTTATAACATTAAGTCCAACAGCTGATTACACTGGATCTCAGAAGCTAAGCAGAAATCGAGCCTGGTTAGTACCGCCAGCGAAGACCACCAGGGCAGGGCTGGTGGTGTATTCGTGGCGCTGGGAGGTGTGACCAGGAGGTGGCCGTCCCGAGTGTCTCCCCCTCGTACAGAGCAGCACAGTGCTGGATGTTCTCCGTGCACTCGCGGTCTCATCCAACACCAAGCCAATCCCTCGTCCACGGGATCGACTAAGCACGCCAATGTGTCAAGAGTCTCCTGCAGAAGCGTCCCGCAGCTCATCCAGGCTTTCCAGATATATCGTTGACATAGTTCAATTGGATAGCATCATGCAGAATTCACTTCCTGTATTTCGTGTGGCTAATGGAGGGCGACCATCACAGATTCGGTTCGCAGTGATGTTATCGTTCAATCGCTTTGTCTGAGAGTTGGGGAATCGCAGAGACACCCATTCATTCACCACCTCACTAATTCACTCACACACCCACTCACCGGCTTACCCATTCACTCACTCGCCCATTCACTCACCCACTGACCACTTTCAAATGTATATTGGGGTAGTACGAAATGTCATGCTCCATAGTTTGGTGTTCGTAGTTGCAGTCCCACAGACAAGAGAGAAATAATTGTATTCTCTGCTTGTGCATTTGGTATCCACCGCATCTTTTGTGGTTTGTGCGGATCCAGTTAAGCACTATCCGTTGTTTCCGTGGAAGATGAAAGCCGGGCAGTGCGGTGGTGGTGGGGTCACTGATGAGCTGTGTGTTGGGAAAGTCGGGTGGTGGTGGTGGGGTCACTGATGAGCTGTGTGTTGGGAAAGCCGGGTGGTGGTGGTGGGGTCACTGATGAGCTGTGTGTTGGGAAAGCCGGGTGGTGGTGGTGGGGTCACTGATGAGCTGTGTGTTGGGAAAGCCGGGTGGTGGTGGTGGGGTCACTGATGAGCTGTGTGTTGGGAAAGCCGGGTGGTGGTGGTGGGGTCACTGATGAGCTGTGTGTTGGTGGTGGGCGCGCTGATGTCGTGTTTGTTGAGCACGTTGCTGGATCCTCACTCATCACGCCCACGAGGCCAAAGGAAGCCATTCTCCCTCTTTGGGTCGTGTGCTACGGTGGGATGCGCTGTCCAAGTGCTGATCTAGAAGCCACTCTGCGCTCCTTGTAACATCCGGCGGTCCTACACTAAATATTGTATTATCATTGTGAATTCCCTGCTCGAACAAAACTCCCTGAACGATGAGATCAGTTCGCGTGCATGAGCGAGATGGGTGGCAGCAGGACTGGACAGTAACGAATGGCGACGGCGTGCGTAGGCCTTCATCCAGCAGCAGATAGACAATGGCCGACGACGAATGCTTTCTCTCTGTGTATCTCTCACACGCCCACCTGCCTCTGCTTCCCCCCCCCCACCATTCCCCACCCGGTTGCATAAACCCCGCCCCCACCCCTCGCCGCCCCCTGCACACTGCCACACACTCTCACTCACACACTCTGACACACTCACACACACACACTGACAAACTCACACACTCACTCTCATACACACTCACACACACTCACACTGACAAACTCACACACACACACTCACACACTCGCACACACACTCACACACTCTCACACACACTCTCACACTCACTCTCACACACACTCTCACACTCACTCACACACACACTCTCACACTCACTCTCACACACTCACTCACACACTCACTCTCACACACACTCACTCACACACAGGAGCAGTTCGGCTTCGCGCTCACGGCCGTCGCCGAGGAGGTGAACGCCATCCTGAGGTCTCTGCCGACCAAGTGACGGCGCCCGCCCAGCCCACGTGCCCGCCCAGCCCACGTGCCCGCCCAGCCCACGTGCCCACCCGTCCCCGTCTGTCCGTCTCCTCGCCAGCCACGCCAACCCGCCAATGTTGCTGTTTAGCTCGTTCGCTGTGCCCGTATCCTCGTTGTCGTTTTAAGCGGTCGCCATCGTCATCATCGTCGTGGTCATCCTCGTCGCGGAGCGATGGGCAGGGTCGGCGGGACATCCTCTCGGTGTCCGCTGCACCGGAACGATGCGCTGACTCTGCTGCTTCTGCTCCTTTTAATCCCGTGTATGACGACACCACATGGATAATCAACACGCGTGTATCAGTTATTCGTATGAATTATATTAATATGTATTGAATGGGAGCTGGGGGGTTAAAACGACTGTTATTAGCATTCTTCCACAGATGTATTTATTACACGGTGGAGCAGTAAATATTCAGCTGTGAACTGCCAATTGTAAATCTAGGATATGTCTTGACGCTAAATATGTAGGTGATTCTGTAGCATAACATATTTTCACGACAATATATTATACATAGATATATATATACATCACGTAACAATATAACATTGAGATGCATCTATTCAGAAGTAGCTTATAATTGAAGGAAAAGGAGGAAATATTTACCAGTGTTGAATATCGTGACATGTATTTTAAGTGGAAAGTCAATTATGTTCTTACGTATGATACTATCGCAGTAAATTCCATTACGTATTCTCCAGGTGATGACTCGAGAAGCAAACCATGTGGTTGATTAAAATGACTTTGGAGTCTCGTGTCGCGGACGTGACGGTGCCGTTGGCATGATTGAGCATCGGGGTGGAATCGCCGAGGGGGGGGGGGGGTGTGAAAGCACAAATGACATCACCTTCAGGTGTTAATCATGCGAAGATTCAGTTTTCCCGGAGAGGGGACCCAGTGATTAAACACACGTGGCCTGACCAGCCTATGGAGAGCGTCACTCGGCATTCCCGAGCCCGAGGTTTTCCAGACTCAATTCTTCACGACGCTCCACGGCCCGGCTTGCCCAGTGTCCTCGTGTACCTCCGTCCCAAGACTCATTGGGTCGTGATGTGCTGTACCTGCCTGATGATTGATAAATATGTCCCGCGTGCAGTCGAGAGAGAGCTGAGTCACAATAATATAGAAACTGTGTGTACATGCAAGTGTGGGGGGCGGCAGTGTTGTGTTTATCGCACCGTTCTACGTCTGTTTGTTTAACTTCTTTTCGCACCTTACGTAGCCAACTTTGCCAATCGGCGACCCGAGTTTGATTCCTAATTACAGCGGTGTATATTTGAACCGGGCCTGGGAATCCCCTAGGTTGACTTAGCCTTATCCGAATAAAACATCAGCACTGTGGAGACAAAGAGGGGGGGGGGGCGTGGTGCTGGCCACTCACCCCCCTCGTGTGCTGTGCCGGTCTTCATAGGGGCTCCCTAACAGCACTTGTGCCCCAATAGTCTGTTAAATGCAATGTGGGGGATCCCCGTCTTTGTACGTGCAAGTGCTTGATGTAGCGAGCTCTGCTTCAAGTCAATTAGCACTCTCTACGTCACGTGGCGCCTGTTTAACAATCATCAGGCAAGTGCAGCATGTCACGATTTCAATTTCTAAACGAAAAGGAGGTAAAACTCGATAAACGAATGACCTTTGGCAAGCTTGCCCCTAAGCCGTTCTCCCTCGTGCCACGGAGTCGCTGCATGTGGGGCATGAGTCGGGGGGCTCAAGGTGGCTCGTGCTGAATATTTCATCAGAAAGCCACGGCATTCTCTCCGGTAGCTCACTGATCTGCAGCCAAAAGGTCACAATTGCTGAAAAAATGCAGGCACGGCATTGACGTTATCATGCGCTGATGCAACCCGCGATGTTGCAGCATGTGTGCGTGTGTGTGCGCGCGCGCGCGCATTGCAGAGATTGGACATTTATATGGTGATTCCTTCCAGTTTCTGCCACTGTATTTCCATCTTTAAATGCAAGCTTACCGAAGCCCATCCTCACGTGAACTTTCATTCATATGCCAATAAACTGTTAGGTTAGAAAATAGTACTTTAATTTTTTCAAATGTATTTTCTCAAATCTGAATAAACGTCGTTCTCATGGGTGGTAGTAAGCAATGTCGAGCAATCACTTGATCGATCCGAATGTCTTGCATAAAACACATCAAGTGTGACGAAACAGAGTTCTGGAGAGCCCAACTATAGATATAATATTTGGCCTACTCTTCCACACTGACCCGACGAGGTTGAAGTATGATAATTGGTTTTTTACCCTTCTATCTGGCAACAAAACTGACACCTTTTTACAAGGAGTCATGTTTGCATAGACCGCAATACCTGCAGTCATAATACAAACAAAAGACATAACTTTGATAATGTGCACTGTCCTTGAAGTTGATTGGTCCACACCCGAGACAGCTTTCCTTAGAGCCTAGTCTCACATGGTTTGGACCAGATGACGCCAAAAGGCACACAACTAGATGCTTGCCCCGAGCTCTCATACTCTGATGGTGCATTGTCTTTGAGTTGTGCGCCTTTTGGCGTCATCTGGTCCAAACCATGTGAGACTAGGCTCTAAGGAAAGCTGTCTCGGGTGTGGACCAATCAACTTCAAGGACAGTGCACATTATCAGAGTTATGTCTTTTGTTTGTATTATGACTGCAGGTATTGCGGTCTATGCAAACATGACTCCTTGTAAAAAGGTGTCAATTTTGTTGCCAGATAGAAGGGTAAAAAACAATTATATTTTTACTGGCAAATGAGGTTCCCACAGAGGTTGAAGTACCCACGCTTTACCCCACCACACGTGACTTGCCGGAACATCAACTGTTGTACCCATTTATACTGCTGGCTGGACAGAGGCGGTCATTTAGACAAGACTCTCCTAAATCACACTAAACATTGACGGAAAAAATGTCTACATCTGATTGGGAACATGTAGATGACATGACAGCCTCTTCAGCTGCCTCAATGGCAGCTAAATGCAAAGATAGCCTGATTTCCAAGTTAAGCATTTTTTCCAAGAAGAAGCCAGATCCACGTAACAAAAATGGACGTTGACAAGATTGTTATCAATCAGAGTAACAGTCCAATTTCCAACAGCCTAAAATCGGTTCTAGCTAAAGGGTTGAATTTCGCAGTCACCCCTAAACACATCCCAGTTGATGATATCATTGTCCAGGTTGATGTAGCCCTTAAAGGTTTGGGACACATTACTGCAGATGTGGCAAAATCATTGCAGTCCTCAAAAACGCTAAGACACCTATTAGCAACATCAGTAAGGATGAGCGCTTTGAAATTTCTCAATTAAGAAAGAGAGATTACGTCGTCATCCTCTCAGCCGACAAGGGCAATGCCACAGTCAGCATGGACAGAACCACATGCAATAACAACATTCAGGACCTACTTAATTCAAAAAGATCCCACCAACAGCCTTGTTACGATAACCAACAATTTCATCACCGATTCGACATATTTAATCGAACCGACCAAGCGGGGTTCCTTAAAACCCTCTCCTGCTAGACCACCCAGATTGTATGGCTTACCAAAAATCCATAAACAAGGTACACCCCTTCGTCCTATCGTCTCCTCCATTGACTCACCCACCTACAAACTGACCCGATTTATGTCTGAGACCTTACAACCATTCACTGGTAAGACCACCTCAGCTATACTTAACTCACTTGGTATCGTTAATTAAGGACATTTTACTATCGCCTGGTGATTTGCTCGTTAGTTTCGATGTAGTCTCTGTTTACCAAAGTTCCTGTGCCTGACACTATTGCAATCATTGAAGATTTGGTCCAACAAAGACAATGCTGATGTACCGGCCCTGGTGAGACGCTGCCTCACCAACACTTCACCTGTAATGGAACATTCTACAAACAAGTTGAAGGTACCCCAATGGGTTCTCTCTTATCTCCAGTTGTAGCCAATGTTTTCATGGAAAATTTTGAGACAGATGCCATCCAGGCATCCACTCTACTTCCGTCCTTGTGGAAGAGGTACGGAGATGACACGTTCGTCATCTGGCCACATGGCCGACCAGCTCTGAACCAATTCCTCAAGCACATCAATTCCATACACCCAGCTATCAAATTCACCATGGAGGTGGAAAAGAATAGCAAGCTACTATTCTTGGATGTTTTAATCGAAAAGAGACCAGATGGCTCAATGGGACATTGTCTACAGGAAAGCCACCCATACGGATGCATATTTAAAACCTGACTCCACCACCATCCATCAGAAGAATTCCCTCATCAAAACTTTACACCATAGAGCTCGATGCCTTTCCGACCATCACCACCTAGCCAGTGAACTGGAGCACGTACACCAATCTCTCAAGATGAATGCTATTCAGACTACACAATCCGTAAAGCTATCACCCCAACCGTTGGAAAGAATCATCTGAGGACCTAATCAAAACCATCACCTTGCCATACATAACAGGGGTCACCAAAAATATTTCCAAAATCATGAGCAAACACAAGATCCAGGTTCGATTTAACACAATACATAAAAATCATGATCTGATCCCATCTGTGAAGGATGTGATCCCTGACATGCAATACCCCGGCGTCTATAAACTAAGCTGTATCTGCGGCAGTAGTTACATTGGGGAAACAAAGCGACATGTCTCGGACCGTGTTCGTGAACATAAAGCAGATCTGAAACACGGTAGGACCAATACCTCGGCCGTGGCTGATCATTGTTTTAATGCGGTCGGCTCACACGAAATTGATTTCTCTAAGACGAAGGTACTTTGCAAACCCACTGGCTATCAACAAAGATTCGTTCATGAAGCCATCCAAATATATAGGCACGGATACAATTTCAACCGAGAAGATGGGTACAAACTGAGCAATAATTGGAAGGACGTTATTAACCAGTTTAAGTCATAACTAGCTGTGATGTTCCCATCCTACCACCTTCCGATGTTAGTTAATTAACAAGTTCACACGAACACAGCCACTTCGCGTGCCGACCTAGAGGTTTCTGCTCTGCGATCTCCCATGAACATGCTCATCTCTCACATTAACATAGCCACCTCAGCGCGCGCGACATAGAAGTCGCTCACCGATCTTACATTAACATGCTAATTTTCACATGGCAGCCCTTTGATTGGTGGAAAACCAACCACCGTCGTGGTTGCTGCCCACCACTGACATTAACATTAGCTGCTGACATTTGGGCTACGCCCATTTCAAACCTTTATAAACAGTTTGCCTTAGAGGCTAACCCCCTTTTCCTGATGACGACCGCTTGTGTTGCGATCGACACGTCGTAGTTTTTTCTTATTTTCTTTGAACCTATCTACGTGACTTGACCGAAAGACCCAAAGAATATGTTTTATGCAGCTACCCGCAGACCTTCTCCACACCCACATCACCCAGGGGTACCAGGTGGCCAGGAGATGGTAGTGTTGAGTATATCCACCTTTTTTCTGTGGTGGGTTTTCTCTGGGCACTCCAATTTACAAGAAAAATCCAATTCAGGACGCTTCTGAAAAGTAATCTGGAGAGTCGCTGAGGCTTCGTGGGGAAATACTTGGCATGATGATCGTAAAGCCACCACGTCTACTAAAACTAAAACAGCTAGCTGCCTTCGGGGTAAAGGCATGTGCATCAGATACTAGAGGTAGGTGTTGCCTGGTCATGATACATCCCAGCACGTGGAGCGAACGTATGTATATGCGTGTGTGTTAAACTTCTTTTGCACTGTCCGTAGCCAACCGTACTATTGTTGGACATCGTGCCAAACAACGCGGTATGACCCAATATCACATCGGAGCGCTATAAAGCACAACGGCGAACCCCTATCGCAAAATGGAGGCTCTTGCCCCACAGCCAGTCTTTGGCAATGCCCTTCAATCAAATTATAAGTATCTGAACTTTTTGGCACATTTGTCGAGTTTCTGTCTGTCCTCGTGAGAATGCTCCCTTTCTCTCTCTGGCCTCGCATTGTACCGTACAAGGCTCTGCCTATCTGGCGGCGGATCTGGCTTCGCACGTGTTTACCCCAGCGCCACCATCTCCGCCGACACCCCTCTCCCCATCCCGCATGCCCCCACTGCTCTCTTTCCCTACAGCCAGCCAAAATGATAATATCTTAAGATAATCATCCATATTGTCGATTATCTTTCCTGGAATCTGCATTTCAAAATAATACAGCCCTTTATGTATCCGGGAAAGCCTCATTGCGTCTCAAAACTGTCTCATGAGGGTTATGCCATGGCAATGTTTGACCAACATCATTGACGATTTACTGGGGGTAAATCTGCATACGAGGGGAAAACACCCACAGCTCAACAACGTTAGATGCAATAATCTATTGCTGTACTGTCGTCCCTGGGTCTTCTAGCAGCCCAGGCCAGCAACCGCCTGGCATTCCAGGGTAGCCTCCCCATCATCCAAGCACTGCGCTAACCAGGATCAACTCGGCACAGCTTCCATGACATTGAGCCCAGCCGTGTTGATCTCGTGGCCTCTTTACATTGTGAACGAGGGCCTTGTCCACCTCCACAAGAGAGACAAAGTGCCACAACGCCATATCACGTGGCATGGGCCCTGCCTGGCAGATCATTTAAATGGTGGCATAATTTTTTTCTTAGAACATCTTACCAGCTTTGTGTTTTTTAAACATCAATATTTTCATTCATAATAGAGGTGTTTGGGCTTTTTATTGCATGTTCTTGACATTTAAGCAGAGCAATTCCTTGTTTTCAAAATGGTAAAAAAAATACCTCGCAGCGAATGGATCTTGTAGAATTCAGATCGAACCAATTTGGACATTAGCTTTAATTTTTTAAACGTGTGTTCTATTCTATTTCGAATTTATATAGCGCCATTTCCAGGGCGCTCGACACTTATACCACCAACGTCATGATCGCCAATTTGTGCACAGGGTTTTGGGAGTTTTCGGAACTAAATGAACAGAAAATCCAACGAGCCGGAGTTTAAAACCCAGCGAAATGCATTGCATTCATAGACATTGCACATTTCTCGTCGTATTGTCCCTCAGATTGGAAAATACAAATGACAGAACTGCACAGCAGTATTGCAACAACACAGCTTCATTTCCTTCCGTTAGGGCTGGTAATGCGGCACAAACAAGCAGCGGTGAGATCGGACCCCAGGCGTTGCTCGGTAGCCGTGTGTTGTTGATTTATGAAGGTGGGGATTGAGAATGACGTGGGCGCGGGGGACACAAAAAACCCATTCATGACACGACACCATCAACGCCACGTGCCCCCACTCACAGCCACCCCGAGACCTTGCCCTTCCCCCCACGAGTCCCAACACAGCCTCCCACATCCTTCTCGTCATGCCCCCTCCACCGAATAATCCTATCTCTTGCCACCCGCCCCCCACCAAGCTCTGCACCACCCCCAGCAGGACTTGCTAATGCGAGCCACTTTCTTTCCCGTGGCAATTTAAATTTTAATGACCTCCAGAAAATGGCGCTCCCACCAGTCGGTTCCCTGCCCGTGCCGGCCTAATCTTGGACGTGGCGGTAATAATGTGCCAAAATATGCGATGTAAGCTCAGCCATGGTGACAGATCGTCGCCTGAGGCCGAACAACAAGTACGAATGTTTAAGCATTACATTATAAATTAAAGGAAGGGTGGTTGGTGAAGTATTGAACACATTAAAAATATATCAAGCTGTCAATTATACACTGTTCAGTTTATCTGATACAAGGGCTTCAATTGAGTGGTGTGTATTAAACATTTTTTAATTAGCTGAATACAGTGCGATTAAATATTGATGCTTAATATAGACGTATATTTTATTGCTGGTTTGTTCCACTCAAGAAAGAGAATGCATCACCTTCATGTGACTTGGCTATAATCAGGGCTAACAATTTATAAAATAAGCCGACATATACCGTCCATTCGTGGCATTCTTGTTACCGTCTCTTGATTTAAAAAAATCAGGAGATTAAAGGGAAGTATTCTACTTCAGCTTCAAACCCAGACCAAATATTTGCTCTCCTGGGCTATCCAGAACTCCCCCCCCCAGAGAATTGTCTTCATTAAAATCCTCAAACAGGCAGGGAGAGAATGCGTTGGCGGGGTGCAGTATGGATAAGGTAACGCGTTCAGGACGGGAGGGGTGGAGGTCAGAATTTCTCCGGCCCGAATGTCGTCGTCCCACTCGTTGTGGTTCGTTTCGCGTTGTGCCTGGCCACAGCTGCCTGCCGCCATTGCGACTGAAGACATCATCAGGACGGCAGCCGCCGTGCTTCTCCTTCCGCGTGGTGCGCACGGAGAGTGACTGCGAGTCAAGTCTGAGCCCCCCCCCCCCCCCCCACTGGGGTCATGTCTCTCCCTACGAAGAGAGACTCCGCGGGGGCAGGAGAGAGGGAGGTGGAGCGGGAGGGACGGGGCAGGCAGATTGTGGGAGCGTTGTTCTTCCCGTGACCACACTCCTCTCTGCAGCAACTGTGGTGGTGGTGGCGCAGTTTTGTGGTGGCGGCAGTTTGGTGGTGGTGGCAGTTTGTTGGTGGTGGCGGCAGTTTGGTGGTGGTGGCAGTTTGGTGGTGGCGGCAGTTTAGTGGTGGCGGCAGTTTGGTGGTGGTGGCAGTTTGGTGGTGGTGGTGGCGGCAGTTTGGTGGTGGTGGTAGCGGCAGTTTAGTGGTGGCCGCAGTTTGGTGGTGGTGGCAGTTTGGTGGTGGCGGCAGCAGTTTGGTGGTGGTGGCAGTTTGTTGGTGGTGGTGGCAGTTTGTTGGTGGTGGCGGCAGTTTGGCGGTGGCGCTTTGTTGGTGGTGGTGGGGGGGTGCAGCGGTTCGCGCATTGCGCTGTGAACCAGAGGTCGCAAACGGGGTTCGATTCCTTACCCCGTACCCGGCCGCACCAGGGTCGCAAACGGGTACCCTACCCGTTCCCTACCCGATACCCGGCCGGGTACGGGTAGCCGGGTATCGGGTAGGGTACGGGTATCGGGTACCCGATTGCGACCTCTGCTGTGAACCCGGCAACCCGACTTCGATTCCCGCTCACGGCCAACAGCAGTTGCCGGTCCTGGGCCTCCCCCTAGGTCGACTCAGTCTCAAATGAGTTCCTGGCACGGTATGTAAATATCGCCACTAGGGAGACAAAGACGGCCTGCGCGTGGTGCTAGCCACCCATCCTCTTCTCCGTGTGCCGTTCCGGCCTTAACAGGTGCTCGCTAACAGCACTTTCCAGAGCAGTATTTTAAGGCTATACGGGGGATCTTTGTCTTTGTGGTTGTGTCAGAGGGGGGATGAGCGCTTGGTTTTGTGGGGAAGAAAACTCTCCACCCCCCTCGATCCAATCCCATCCCAGATCCAGCCACCCTCCTTCAAATCCCCAGCGCCCCCCCCCCCCACCGCAAGGCGGGGGGGGGCTCTGCCTCAATGGTGATTGATGCTTTCTCTCCACTCCAATCGCATGCCCCGGGATTGGCTGATTTAAGGGGTCGCAGAGGTCAGCCGATGACAGTCGCCGACAAGCGGCGGGGACACAGCGAGACTCGCGCCTCCTCATCCTCCACCCCCAGCACCGCGCCCTTCGTCAGCCACCACCAACATCCGCTCTATCATCACCACCGTCACGATCCCACTACTACCACCACCAACAGCCGCCACTGAATGGACGTGACCGCAGTGCTTGTGCCAGGCTAGGTGCACTTCGAGGCCACGTGAAGTGCCGGAGATAACGGCGCAGACTCAGGTGCCACGGGCTGACCGAGACAATTGGCAGGATGCACCACCACCACCACACGTGCTCCCGACTGTGCCACCATCTCCACCACCACCGCCCCAGTTAACGTGCCAGGGTTAGAATGTGGTTGTCACCGTTGGCCCAGCGTCTCAATATTCACTGGGACCACCACCAGGGCCACCACCACCACCACCACCAGGGCCACCACCACCACCAGGACCACCAGGGCCACCACCACCACCACCACCAGGGCCACCACCACCACCAGGGCCACCACCACCACCACCAGGGCCACCACCACCACCAGGACCACCAGGGCCACCACCACCACCAGGGCCACCACCACCACCACGAGCCCCTCCACCCGACGTCCCTTCACCCCCTCCCCCACCCCCGTCGCCATGACGACGCTCCCCCGCATCCCCTCCGCACGCGCGCGCGATCGTGACGCGTTAATAAGATGCCCTAAACCGCGCGCATACATCACAATTACCGAGTGCCCGACCCTTGCTCTCGCGGAATAATTACATTTAATCAGGGAAATTGACTGCTTTTAAATTGGCCTCATATCCCCTCCCCGGTCGTACGATTAATGGCGGGATTATCGCGCGGAGTCTCAGCCGCCGAAAGCCGCGCACTTTGCTCCGCGCCGTCGTGACGGGGCTTACCTCCCGGCTCGCTAGAACGTGCTCGTTTTGGGTTGGGGGGGGGGACAAGTTTGAGTTGTTTGCGCCGCTTGGAGAGCTCCAGAGACGAGATGTCTCGTGCTGCGGCCCAGGCCAATTCTGTAGCCCGTCGAGGCCTGCACAAGGATTAAGTACAGGGAAGTGAGGGGTCTCGCTCACGACCGTGGGGGCAGCAGCGCTGGCTGAGGGAGAATGTCTTATCGTAAGGAATTAACTCGAGTGGGATTTGGTTCGTGGTGTGCTTAACGTGATTAGTTTGTGCTATTGTGAGTCCTGGCCATTTGTGAACTTTGCGGATAAAACAAGGCCGCATCGCAGCGTGCCATAGCAACAGCACTGCCCAATCACAGCGCACCTTACAAATGGACCACCGGCAGCCAATGGGAGCCCGCGTATCATGTGTCATTGCCACTGATTGATGTTGCATTTCCCTGAGCTCATAAGCAGAATTCCCAGTCCCATGCACATGATTGATCCAAACAGGTGTTTTATCCAATTAAATATGCTCACACACCCAAGTGGTGGGCTCTTTTTGTATTCTGTGCATCTTGCTTAAGCCAAGGTGATTAAGTTAAAATACACTGCTAATGGGGCTGCATTCATTTCTGCAGTAATATGCCTTTTTAAGGATGCTCTAAGCGATTTAACATCAGCATGAAAAAGATGATAAGACGACTGTCCCCGTAGATTGTGCGAAGAAAAGCAGTCTTCAGGACTCCCATCAACTCAACACGCTCGCCACATCCCAACCCCGAGAGATGAAGATTGCATCGTGGCAGAAACCAGATGCCGTCTAACTCCTAAACCATAAAACCCTAGCTGCGTAGCCCTCTACAAACACCAAATAAGCATTGTCTATTGGTAGTGCTTCAACTGACACCTAAGGAAAGTCCATATTTCGGTGAAAATTTACTCTGGATACAAATCTGCTGGAGAACAAAATATTGTTTTCTTGCCTAGCATCTGCAGGGACAGTTACCACTTCCTCAAAATAAAACATGTTGCGATATCAAACAGCTGCTTTCAACAACAGAAATGTTAAGCGTGTCAATAGCACCATAACCCTAACCCAAACCACTTACCCTAACTACAGTAATCATATCTGATGTAAGTGCTTAGAACACCTTGCCTGGCCGACAGCTAAGATGGCTGCCAGTAGGTTTGTTCAAATGCTTGAGCAGTGAATCAGGGTGGCTACATCCGCTTTTGATATATTTTTATTACCAGAGTCAGGGATTTTCAACTCTATAAACAATTTGTTGCACCCCACCCTGTGTCAGCCTTATTGTTACTCCATCGATCAACGCCAGTTTGTTAAAGTGAAGCTGATAAAGACAAATCCTGCGACTTACTGGGAAAAAGAAATTATGCCGATTTAGGAGCAATTTCAGGTGTGTATCAAGGAGTCTGTGTCAATTCACTGTGTAATGTTTTGATGAACTTTCGTTATTTTTTGCGATTTAAACATTCTTAATAGTGACACCTATGGGCCTCTCCATGTTCAATTGCAGGCATACTTTAAGACTCCTCTCTCAGTTAAGGATGTGTAAGTTTGCCATGTGTAACACTCCGTGCAACACTTCATAATTGGTTTCGTGATATCGTTGACTTTTGGTCAGTCTTACAACATCGATCGCCTTTCTGACGTTCGTTTGGCGACCTGCTTTAAGGGGTTGTGACACAGCCCCATGTCAGACTCCACAAGTGCACAGTGTGGAGATGATCGCGTGGGTCAGCGACTTTCACCGATTCGGCGGTGATAACTAATCAAAGCGAAGATGCCGCAAGACGTGCCATTTAAATGCCATTTACCTTCAAAGGGGTCGTATTGACTTAGGTTATTTTTCAAGGCTCCAGCTCTGTGCCTCTGAATGTGAAAATAAATTAACTTCAACGACAAAGCTTGTTTTAAAGAGAGTCCAGACGGGCTCTGTGCTGGCCCATTGTGTTTTAAAGGTGATGGTTACGGTTGTGGGTATTGGCAGGCGATAGGTCGGTTCGAACACTGAGCAGTGTTGCACACGAAAGCATTTGTGTGGAATCCTTGTCACAATGGAGCCCACTCGTGACAATGTGGTCGAGCGAAGGAGCGCACGGCTCCCCCCTTCATTTTCTCGGAGAAGGCAGCAGCATTCTGAGCAAAATTACTTGATTCGTACGTGAATAGTCTGAAACATTTATCTCATCGTTCATGTGTGACTTAGGTTTCGCGCCGTGTCATCGCACTAATAATTTCAGCCATTTGTCAATCTGCGGCTGGATCAAAGGCTCCCCATGTTGAATCAAGCGAAGTTGTTTGAGCATACCTCACCACGCTGGTCAATTGGGGGGGTTGGTGAAAGAGGAAGCCTGGGACCGGTTCAACTATCACTCCCCACTGATGTTCGTCGTGGCCGGGAATCAGACTCAGGTCGCCGGGTTCAAAATGCGGTGCGCTATCCACCGTACCACCACTGCCATCTCACTCTGTCCATTAAACCAACATCTTGATAGTCTGGTGAGAGGCCAAGGAGAGGAAGATGTGATCTGGGTATTTAAGAAAATACAGCAACAGAACAGTGCCATAAAAAACACTTGCAATTAAATAATGATAACAGCAAAGGGGTTTAAAATGAGTATTTTATAAAAAAATATAACAAATAGCTACAAAAATACGAATAAGAGGGAAGTTTGAGGTGATGATGAAAAGCACTCACAGCTGGATTGTGGAAGCTTTGAGGCCAGCTGCCAATTATAAACCCACTGGGAGGGAAAGCTCATAAAGGTTTTGTATTATTAGGTCAAATCCCGGTTGGGGGTCGACTCAGCCATTCATCTTTAACCAGTGTCAATCCGATGAATACCAAGGTGCAGGAGGTCAGTGCTGGTTCCTTATGGGTGTACTTTTTTCTCTCACGGGAACGTGGAGTGTCCACCAAAGAGAGGAACTTGATTACTGTCACCACACTCAGCTGAGATAGAAACAGCTTTCTCTTGACTGTGTTGAATTATAATACAAATTTAGGTTTATAAGGCGATGTACGGGTGCGGCGGTGGTGGAGCGGTAAGCACAATTCACCGTGAACCTCTTGGCCTGCGTTTGATTCCCAGCCGCGGTTAAAACGAGGAACGAGTGAAACCTGAACCAGTCTTAGCCCCCAGCCATTCACCAACCCATCGGCATGGCGAAGGATGGTAGAACAACCCGCGGGAGCGACACGGTGGCGTGGGGAGGCCTTCGTTCAGCAGTGGTGTGACGAACGCCCCGTGAAGAGGGTAAAGCAAAGCATCGAGATGCGAACGCATCTACAGTCGATGTAGAAATAGGTGAAGTATGCACGTGTGGAGGATACGGAAGAAGTGGAAATTCTTTGAGATGTTTATTTTTTGGAGCAGGAATAGAATTGGCAGAGCGCTACGGGTCAGAGACGGGTTTGAGAAAGCATTGCGGTAGATCTGCATTACTTATCAGGCTGAGAGGCTGGAGGAGGTCAGTTTCAGAGGTGAAAGAGAAGAGGTATGAGTCTAGATTTGAGCAGTGGCAGAGTTGAACGGCGTGGACGGCCAAAGGGAGGAATTGAGGCCATGGCAGCAGCAACAGAGAAGTGCCCTCAATTTGTCTTCCAAAATGTCTGAATTGTCAATGTATTAAAATCAACTTTTGCAGGTTATGTCCGTGACTTGTGTCTCTTTAAGCAGTGCCTAACCTCAGTCGGAAGAGTTCGAAACGCTGTTCCGAGATACACGTTGGAACGCCACATCCATCTCGCCTTTTGCAATCAGCCTGTTGAAGAACAATGATTGCAATCTGTAACACGCCGCACAACGACTTAGAGGTGTGAGGAGCGACAGACACGCAGTGAGCCGACGCCTATTTATGAGCGTTTAGTTGCGGGAGGATACCCAGAGTACATGGAGGAAACCCACGCGTGCGAAGGGACAACACTCGAAACGAGACAGATCACGTCCACATTTGCTGTTTGACAATGTCCTGGCAAGGCAGGGTTATGGTGACTCGACGCCCACGGGAAGGGAGTTTCACAACATTTGTGCGATCCGACAACCCTCAATGCCTCCGCAGTGCTGGGTAGCAGGCGTGCAGAGCCACAGCGGCCACGACGGTGAATATGAAGGTGTGAGGCGAGCAGGCATGGGCAGGGCTCTCCGACATTCGGCGTAGAGAGCGATGTGGCGGTCCCTGCTAAACGAGCTGTTTGCTGGCGAATGGGGCCACCTTGTGTCGCAGGCGCCGCGTGAAATACGCGAGGCCGCGTTGGCCACGGACACCGCTGAGCGCAGCCACCACAGCGCTGGGCTGGATTCCTGCAGCGCACACACACACACATTCACCTTCTGATGGCCAGAGAGCCGTGGGCGAAAGCGCCTCATTCTCCAGATCGCGTAAGACGCTCCGGAAAGCGAGACGCACTAAGAACTCGTGGTAACCCGGTCTCAATCGAGTGACACAGAGTTGTTATCACATACCACGTCTCGCGTTCACAGACTGCCGGGGCGAGTGGTGTTAGCGAGCACCTATTGAGGCCAGCACAGCGCACGAGGGTGTGGGTGGCCAGCCAGCACTCCGCCCAGTCGCCTTTGTCTCCCCATTCGGTGATTTTGCGGCTGAGTCGACTTCGGGGTTGCCCAAAACTAGTTCAAGATAATCGTCACTGGTGTTCGTGGACGTGAGTGAGCGGGGATTGAACTCTGGCGATCGGCTGACCCGCGGGGCGCTGCCGCATGAAGCGACGCAGCACGAACTCGGCTTCAATGACAACGGGAAAGGCAGTGCGCCTTATACTCCGCAGGGTGTGATTGCGGTGTATGTCTGCTGCAAGGGCAGATTTGATGGAAAGTCACGACTGCAGGATCTTGACGTCTTGTGAACGTTGCTGTGAACGGTAGCGCCCCCAGTGGCTCGTTCACGTGAACTCGTTCACGTCTTCGCACACGATGAGCTCACAGGCGGCGACATCACATTTAGCCATCGATTTAACACCGAAACGTGATCATTTATCCACCAACTCTGGCTGTGGCCTGATGAGGCTGCGTGAAAACACCGGCGAAACGTCGTACTTGAGTTGTGCATGCTGTGGGTTTACTCTCCAACACACCGGTGTGCTGAACTAGTAACGAATTGGCACTTTTGTTCACTTTACAAACCTTGCCACGCCATTAGCTGTGTCGGGTGGTGGCAGGTTTAACGACACATTTATATCGACGCGATCTAAAGTGTGAGTGTGGTGGATAAAGCGTGAGTCTGGGGGGGTAAAGTGTGAGGAGGCCCTTCTCTTCCGAGACGTCCTGACCCGAGAGTCGATAGCTCCCTCTGGTGGAGGCCCGTTCTCTGCCGACAGCGGCGGCGTGAGGGAGCCATTGCGGGGCTGCGCCTCTACCCGCCGAGGCGTGCCAGTGGCTGCGCGTTCGCTCGCGCCAAGCGGCGCATTCGTTCCTAAAAATGCTACTGGAAACGGTTACCGGTTTCTGACTTTGGAAACCGTTATTCGGTTATGAAAACGGTTACCGGTTCACAGGTTGTCTTTTAACAAACCGCATCTCGA
Source organism: Lethenteron reissneri (assembly GCF_015708825.2). Taxonomy (NCBI): domain Eukaryota; kingdom Metazoa; phylum Chordata; class Hyperoartia; order Petromyzontiformes; family Petromyzontidae; genus Lethenteron; species Lethenteron reissneri. Next base: position 22,947,926 of record NC_083801.1, read on the forward strand.
CTGTGGAGAGAAGGTAAAGGGAAGCATAGACGTGGGGGTATAGTGCAGTACAACAATGTATTTTGTGGCATTGTCCCTCTCCTCCCCATAACGTCGAACATAAATGTTCCAAAGATAATCCAATCGTTGTGTAACGGCTCGTTCAGCCACACACACACACGCAACATGCGCGTGCAGCATCGCACCGCGGTGCGAGGCAGCGTTGTGTGTATGTAGAACTTCTTTCGCACCGTACGTAGCCGCCTGGTCGATGGCGTGCGGCAGGGCGCGCACTTTGACAAGAACCTAGGAGCAGTCGTCAGCTGTCCTCAAGCCAAACGACGGCCCTTCTTCGTAGAAATTGTTGACAAATATGCAAAGCAGTTATCAATGGTTACGTCGATATCTACCACTCCTCTTACTCGCCATCCTCTCCCCTTTCATCTCGCTCTACCCAGGGAGGCAATACAGAGGAGTTGACGATTTGATATTTAAAAACAAAATCACGCGGCGGCGAACGACTCAGTACGAATGAAAGTCCTTTATTTATTAACGGGTTTCTATAAAATATGCAACAAATAAAACATCCAAAACATACAGCAGTGAAACATCGATCCTGTCGCTCATCAGACACCAGTATCACTCAACAGATGGTAAACAAAGAGAGTTACACTTCCAAACACCCACCACCCCCCCCCAAAATCTTGAGTGGTCCGGTCTGGGTAGACGCAGCACCGGGCACAGCGGCCCCCATTCAGGTCACAACCACGACATCATCTTCCAAGAAACTCCCAAGATAAAAATGTTCAAATATTTGCATGTAACTTTACTATGCACTGAATTCGTGTAAATTACACTTCTGAGAATTGCAAACATCGGTTAGCCAAGTAACGGGTACATCGCTACCTCACGCGCCGTAAAGCGCCGTCCGCTACTCCTCCGTCCACCAGTGGTCAATTTGACGGACCTCAGGAAATAGTTCTGTAATAGCCACTTCGTTGGGTCGTCGCAGGGGCTACGCCGCCGATTTCCACTTCCGAGTGTATGCGGGCTGAGAAACAGCGATCGGCGCGACTCGCGTAACACGCACGGCGCTTCTGCTGCTGCGTCCCAACGGAAGAGTTCCCCATTTTGGCATTAAAAGGCGAATCAAGCTTTGCGTGCAGTGTCGGCCGCGTGGTAGTAATACAAGAGGGGATGGGGTAAGGAGGGGTGGCTCAATATGCACCCCCAACAAGACAAAAGTAACATCGTGTTTGTAGCGGCAAAGGTTTTTCTTGAAAAATCACGTTTTCAGATACAACAAATTCCCGCTGCGACCATAGAACGTGCGCCTCCACCGCTTGGCGAGAGCGAGCGAGCGAACCACTCCCACCACCACCACGGCACCACGCTCGCCACGCTCACGCAGTGTCCGCTCGGCAGCTGTAACAGCAGCACTGGACGGAGTGTTCAACCTCACTCCGGAATGGGACGATTGGTTCGTAGTTTTCATCGGATAGCAAAACGCATTCCTTCTCGATGTGCAAGTGGGAATATTCTAAAGCGGAGCCGCAACAGCAAAGACCGAGCGATTCCAACCACCGCCGCCCTCCCGCGGCGAGACTGGCGACACCAGTGCAGCTATAAAACATCATCAGCCACAGTGCAGCACCGCCGACAAGAGGAGAGCGTGCGTACACTTCCAGTCCAAACAACGGCAAGTACGCAGCAACAACAACAACCCCCCTTCGGTCAAATCTTATCACGAGATTACAAAATATAAATTACGTTGTACGCGTTAAGCATCGCTTAAATCAAACAGAAGTGTTACTCCTCCACGACAACACTAAAGAATCACGACGTAGTAGGAGCTCGGGTTTGGCAAAGGACGCTCGTCGTCTGCTCGCTGTGGGGGCAGAAACGGATGTGTGCCGGAAGTGCCAACCCGGTAAACATGCCAACGTTGGGCCAACGTTGGACCAATGTTGGTCCAATGTTCCACGTTAACTGGAAAAGGACGCGAGCACGTATTCAGAAAACGATCACTTTCGAACTTTCACCCAACGTCCGGTCGTACGTGCGCTTGAACGTCCCTTTATTGCTTTTCCCCCTGCGAGTCGGGATTGGGGGGGCAGGGGTGTTAGGCAAGCGCGTGCGTGTGCATGCGTATGTGCGTGTGCATGCGTATGTGCGCGTGCGTGCGTGGCAACGGTTTGTGTGAGCACCGTTTCGTGCTGCGGCAGGGGGAGAATGGGCTGGGGGGGGCGCCGGCCTGGCGTGCGGACACACAGAAAGAGTGCTCAAGGGGGGGAAGGGGGGTCCCGTCACAGTGGCCGCCGGTACCACCACGGCCGCAGCTTGGCTCCCAAGCGGCACGCGGCTCTCCCCATCCCTGGTCGACTTCACGCCGGCCGCAGCGTTACGCGGCAGAGGACAGAGGGTAGGTGGTGGGGCGGGGGAGGGGGAAGTACGTGCGTCTAAAACCAAAAACTAAACTGGGTCCGCGTGTCCGGATGCCCCCCCCCCCAACCCAGCTTGTTGCGCACGAGCGTCGAACGGTTCAGTCCGCGTTACGAGCCCTTGGTGCCGAGCGGCAGCCCCCCCCCACCATCCCCCCCTCTGCACGGCCATCACTTCTTAAACTCCAGCTTGTGCAGCTGCTCTTTGCCGTCGATCTGCACGGACTTGAGCCGCCCGTTCTCCTCCACCTCCACGCGCTCCTGCCCGTTCTCCACGATCCTGAAGGGGACACGGCCGTCAAGCACCAAGCATCATGCACCACGCGCACCACTCACCACGCGCACCACTCACCACGCGCAGGGGTCCCGGTGAACCGTGGAGCTCCAGGTGGGACCAAGAGAAGTCGAGTTTACCGAGTTACATCCCATCAGATGCGAGTTACACCAAATGCATCACAGGAGGTGACTTGGTGAGCTCGGAGAAGCGCCCCCGGGGGGGCTACGCAGAGCGGCGTTTGGGGAAATGTGGGGAAGGGGGCATCTCTGCGAGTGACAGGCGTAGCGGCTATGCTCGAGACACTCAACCCCAGGAGGATACCACTACAGGCTTTGTTATATTCTTTGGGTCTGTCAGTAAAGTCACGTAGAACAAAAACATTTACAATAATTATTGTAAATTTTTATTGTAAATGTTTTTGTTCTACATGACTTTACCGAAAGGCCTAAAGAATATGAATTCTTGCAGTCACGAAAGCTTTAAGTCTAGGCTTAGTTATGTTCAAGTAGTGAGATGCTCGTGGTATTCAATTCCTGATCACGGTTAACGTTGATGGCGAATGATATCTGAACCAGCGTTGGATCCCCTTCAGCGACCTGCATTGGCCAGTGTGGTGAAGTATGGTCAAACAACCCCGATGACACAGCACAGAAAGGTCTTCATCTAGAGAATTGGATGGACAAAGGGCTGTATATTATAATTATTGTTATTATGCAGAGAGACGTAGGGAGACAGAGAGAGTGAAGCAGTGGGAAAGACAGAGACGGAGACAAGAGAGACAGGGCGAGAGAGAGACGTGGCGAGCGGCGGACTGGCGGCACATACCGCTTGGTAGAGATCTTCTTGCCGTTGACCATCTTGGTCGTCGTGGAGACGGAGCGGAAGTGTGAGCCCATGCCAGCCCCCACGTCCCCGAACGTGGCCGTGGAGAATGCGGGGAACCCGACGTCGGCAAACGAGTCATCAAACGAGGAGAAGGAGGCAAAGCCTGTGGGAGGGGGGGGGATTAAAAGTCGACGACGGCTGCACCGTGGACGAAGCGCGCAGTGCCACCACCGCTTCCCACCGAGAGTTCGGTGCAGAGGCGTCCTGGCTGGCCGCTCCGCTCACCGGGCGGCTGCAGGGCACCCGGGTCGTAGCGATTCCCCACAAGCCCCAAGTGCTATAATTATTCATTATTCCGCTGGTTTACCCGGGAAGCCTCGGCGAGCCTCACGACTGCTGTTGAGGTTTCTTCCAAGTTTTTGCACTCAACGAGGCCGCGTGCCGATGGTCGGAGGCCACAGGGTTCTCAATATTTCGGACACTGTGTGCCACCCTCTACTGCACGGAACAACGGTCACTTTGGTAGCTCCGCGGTGTCCGCTTCCAGAGGGCATTCTCCACCACAAATGGAGCGGCTGCGCTGCTCTGTGCTCTTACCGCGGAGTCCCGGTCAGGTACGTCTGACCGCACGGGATCCGTGATGCAGAGCAGACTTCCACTTAGAACTCATTTGCCACGTGTTGCGGAGGGGGTGGCGATGAGGGAGAGAGCAGGAGGCTCACCAGGGTTGAAGGGGAAGCCCATGAATGGAGAGAAGAAGAGGTCTCTCTCCGGCCGCCGGTGCCGCTCCACTCTGCGCCGCCCGGCCCTGTGGCCCCCGAGGGCGAACGCGTCATCTGCTTGCCCGGAACGTCGTCCATGCACGGACGCACAAAGATGCATGGACAAACACGTACATGGATGACTTGAAACTCGGCATTGTTCGGGGCGACAGGGACAACACAAACAAGTGCGGACAGAATAAACGCACGCACGCGAGGACACAAAGACACGATCACGCGTACATCGTTAACCCACGCAGCGCGGCGAGGGAACGGAGAATTGCCTTCAGTGTTAATTTTTCTTCTTCAAATAGCAGCCGGGGTGGTTGATTATCCAGCACTCGTCGATTTACTCCAGTCACCTGCTCACCAGTGTGTGAGCCACCTCACGATCACTCTTCTATCACTTCCACAGGTTACGGTTTGCGGGGACGTCACATGGTCGACTCCTCCACCTGTGTCGAGGACTCTGTCTACCATTTCATCTAATTTGCCACGCTGTTCACCACCACACTGCAGGTCACAACAACACTCACACACACACTCGAAGGTCGTCTACTCTTCACCGTTCAATAAAACAATCGCCAAATCGCTCGGTGGAGGAAGCGTATGACGGCGGGGTGTGGTGTGGTGGGGGCACCTTTGGGCAGGAGGTGGCCCCGGGGGAAGCACGAGGGCTCGCCAAAGAAGTCCGCAAACGGGTCGCGCCCCCCGAAGAACTCGCGGAAGATCTCCTCCGCCCTCGTGAAGGTGAACTCTCCAAAGTCGCCAAAATCACCAAAGTCGGCGAAGTCGCGACCTCCGCGACTCGGACGTGCCCGGCCTCCCGCTCCTCCGCCAGCACGGCCTGGGGGAAACAAATCGGGTCAGGGAGCGATGACCGGGGTCGCCACCGGGTGAACTTGGTTCGCAGCCAGGTCACACAAGGCGCGGGACCCCAGGTAGCCACCGGGTCACGGGGCCGCCAGGGTACGGGTCGCGAGGTTACACTTTACAGAGTGGCAGGGTCAAAAGTCGCGGATCGGCCCAGCCTGCCGTAAACAATGGGTCGTGGGGTCACCTGGTCACCAGCGGGTTATACGATTACCACGTCATTAGGTCATGATCTTAGATCATAGGGTCACCAGGTCACTGCCAAAGGTTAGCAGGCTACCGGACCACCAGACAGTCGACTTGTGAGCGAAACTTGTACTGTACGGACCTGGCCAAGTGACCGTACGAGCCGCTCCAGAATTTGGATCGGGGTCAGGGGAGGCGCGTTGGCGCGGTTGGCATGGCCCTGGCACGAGGAATTGAATGGCGAATGGAGCACCCCTCCTGCCTGGGCCCCTCCACCACTCACCCGTCGAGTTCTTCACGCCCTCTTTGCCACCCCTGTCGAACGCTTCTCGCTTGGATTCTGCGGGAGGAAAAGGGAGGGGGGTGTGATGGGTGGGCGACAGGAGGGCTGATCATCGCCAAAGATCCGTTCCCCCCGCGGGGGTGGCACTGACGCCCGACCTCACCTGGGACCCGAGTCTCGTGACTCTGGGTTGCGATCCAATTCGAGAGAGGACTCTCATTTTGTCGTCTTGGTTTTACCATCCTGTTGGTGGTTTTTAGATTTGTTTTTTTGAGTCTGGTTTGTACAATCTCATCTGTACCTCTCCGCTCCAAGCTTCTAACAAATTATCCAATCAACCTCCAATGTGGGGCATGGGAAGTCCTTGCCGAAAGGTGGGAGGTCGCTAATTTTCAACCGATGTCCCCTCTCCCCCACGCATCCGTGCTGGTCGGCTCGTGACCTCCTCCCCGCCCTTGCTCCTCCACAGAACGAGCATACCCACGGTCTGCACAGCGTCTTGACGAGTGCTCGTGCGCAGACACCGCTACAGACACCCAAACCGCGTTGTGCTCTTGTGCTGCGAGCAGAACTGCCCACACGAGACTCGACAGGTAAAACAAATGACACGACGGTTAAACAGAGTCAAAAACGAAAGCAATCGAGGCTACAATCGAATCGTCACCGCGAATCGTGACGCTCCCCCCACTGGATGGACGGGAACCAGTGCATGCCACATGGCTACTCGGCAGCAGCCGGTACACCCGGAGAGTCCGCACCGGCCAGTCGAGTGACGGCTGTCCCAATCGCACGCACCTCACCTCGCTCCAAACGAGCGAGTTTAATCCGGAGTGGCTCACTCGTTCAACGCACAGGAGACGGTGAGAGCGAGAGTGCCAGAGCCACGGTCGCGCACCGTCGCACGATCGGACAGCACGTCACACAGTCACTCACTATCAGAGAGCACGTCGTACGCCTCCGCGATCTCCTTGAACTTGCGCTCAGCCATCTCCTTGCTCTCGGGGTTTTTGTCCGGGTGCCATTTGAGCGCCAGTCTGCGGTACCTGCACAGGATCAGCTCGTCATCATCATCATCACTGTAGCCATCGATACCATCGTCGTCACCATCACCACCGCCAATGTTTTTGCCAAAGGAATCAAAACCAACCTCATAATAATAACCGTCAACAACCCTGGGAGGATTCACACCATTGTTCTGTACTCAGACCCCAGGTTCTGTAGCCATTCAGCGATGCAGGCTGCGAGCTGTCAGACTGCTTTGAGGCCTCGGCCGTTCAGCGGGCTTCATGGGCAGGTGGCGGTGGACTGCGCGCTCCATCGTTTGTTCCGCTGCGCAGTCGGAGCAGTCTTTTATCTTCCACCTGTGCGGGAGACGAGCGCATCGGCCGTGCGACGACGTCCCAGGGCGACGGTTGATCGCGGCGGTCCAAGGGATTTACGCGGAAGCAAGAGGCCAGGATGGGGCTCGCTTTGGTCTTGAAACGTGACAACGAACCCATCGCCGTGGCAGTCTCAACGAGCACTTGGGGAGGGTCCTGCATTGAGGATGCTGGGCCATCTCGTATAATGGGAGGTTGTCTTCGTGTGGGATAAAACCCGATTATGTAGCCAATACCCAACAAACACACAAGGGAGTGGGGGGGGGAGGGGGCAACACTCAAGAATTCTGCACAGACAGATTCAAGAAACCCTCGCCGTAGCGCCACCTCACAGCCCCAGCTTAAAACACTTTGCATTTGCGCATGGTGTCCCTGCAGCTAGGCACTGCACGAACCACTCAACCCAGGCTTGGCCGAGTTTGAGATTGGGATGCTGTCGCGGCACACAGCGTTGAGAAAAGACAAGGCGCTCGTGCAATTGCTCCTTGTTGACGTGGAGCTGCTGCAATGTCCACATCTCCAAGGGGCCCCTCGCTCTCCTTATAACCGCACTGCGGCTCCCATCGTGGCCCCGCCGCAGCAACACACCGGCGTGCGAGAGCCGCACGTGTTACAAAGGACGGTCTGCGGACAGCACGAATGCACTTCTGCGTGGACACGTTTGTCGTAGACTGAGATCGCATCGAGCGGAAAGTAAATATTGTAGGAGGCCCTGCTGATGGGGCCATCATGTCCTTGGGGTAGATGGGACCCTCGGTGCATCGCTCCATCAGATATAAACTATTTATAACTACACATATGCACACAACACATATATGCAACAGCTGTTGTCCAATAATAACTGATCGTGACGTTGTCATGGTGCTTGTGCCAGGCTAGGTGCACGGCGAGGCTACGTGCAGCAGCGATGGCTTCCTGGCAGGTGCCCGTGGGACAGACGCAGGTGTTACCTTAATCATTTGTCGTCACACACACACACACATGACAAATATCCCCTGTGTATGAATGTTGCTAGCAAGAGTTTTTTTTCTCCAGCGTCGGTGGGGGGGGGGGGGGGTGGAAGCCATCCTGTGGAGCCACCGTACACACGGAGGGCGCGCTTCTCCCGAAACGCGACCGCTCACGCCAATTCACCTTGGAATTTCGCCAGTAACTTTACCGCCCCCATCTTTATCCAAACTGCGTTATCGACATTGCCACGAGAGGAAGAATTCACCCGGAAGGACTGCGGCAACCCCCCTCCCTCCCCTTCTACTCACGCTTTCTTGATTTCCTCCTGCGAGGATGTGGGCTGGATGCCCAGCACCTGATAGTAGTCGCCCATCCTTTACCACCTTCCTCCTAGCGGGGGGGGGGGGGGGGGGGGGGGGGTCACAGAGGGAAAGGCCGAGTCGCACGTTCGTCCACCGTTGGGGCTACTTGCGGGGCTACCTGCGCACGCTCGGTTGGGCGCCGAGGATTCCTCCGCAGGCTGAGCGGCGGCGGCCGCAGCTCCGCGGTGCCCTGCAGGGGGAGGCCCTCATCTCCATCGTCCTCAGCAATGTTGTGTAACAATCGTTGTTGTGTAACAATCGTTGTTGTACAATGTTGTTGTAAGCTCACGGCCGGGAATGGAACTCGGGTCGGCAGGTTCATAGCGCAAGGCGCCAATCACTCCATCACCCCCCATTATCGGTCTCAAATTGTCACTCAAGTTTCCCATGTGTACGCCAAGAAATGCTGCGCCGAGTTCCCGCGGAATGAAACAAGCCAGCGCGCGCACGCACACAGCGAGAGGCGGTGGTGCCCCCCTACTGTGAAACACAGCGGTGCCTTCCTCCATGACGATCGCCTTGCGCCGTAGGACTGACAGCGCTAACACCAAGCAGAGGTAACGTGTTGATTGAAGGAGTTCGCTGTAGATTCACAATTTGCTCAGGGAAATAAATGGTTGTCTTGAAGCTGAACGGTCACGAAGTGATAACCCCTGCTGACTGGGAATTTGATCGCACGATCCGTCGCCTACTAGTGTATTTAATCATACATTGTAACACTTCACGACGTGATACAAAAAATGTTTTGCCAACTTTGAACACAAGTCTACCTCCAGCCAGCCAAAGTTATTTTTTTAAGTAGTACAATTAAAATATTTCTAAAATAACCTAAAAATGAAAAAAACTCACTGTATTTTGTCACTAATAATTATCACCGGCACAGGGCTATTTTAACAAAAATGATAATTTATTCGAAGAGTGATTTCAAAATTCTGCGTTGGAGCAGAATCTGTCACTGTCGGACGTTATTAATCCAGCATTTCCAGGGGGTCTTATGTGCAACTATCGGTTATTCCGTAATCTTTCACTCAATTCCCAACTTCCTCAGGTGTTTAATTTCCATTTGCAGGACCCGGAACCCAACACCCTTATTATAGACGGCACACTTCGAACACGTTCACACCACGGCGGCGGGGGCAGCCGCACCGCCTCGGGAGAAGTACAGCTCGTGTAGGCTATTGGGGTCGTTCTTTGCCGAGGGTCACGGATGGGGCTCAGGGGTCAGGCGTGCCGAGCGGGCAATTCCGTGAGCCCGAGTCCGAAACTACGAATCTAAAAACTCAATTTTTTTTTTTTACCAGGTAAGGCCCACGGAGCTATATAGCTCCATGGGAGAGAAAGAGCCATTCAAACTGCAAATATCAAGGCGTCAGGGTTCGAACCCACAACCTCCTGCATGCCAGACGAGGCAGCCACCATGGCGCCTGTGGTTAAAACTGGGTTCTCAAGTACGGATAGTTGATTGTCTCAGCCCAATCACCAATGACTGCACACACACAAAAAATATTAAATCTGGTTCTAAAACTAAATTTGGTAAAATTCCACCGTGATAGCCACTTCTGCAAGTTCCAAGTGAACATTTCTCTTTACGCGACACCAATGGCACAGATCACATTAATGAAGACTTTATTTTAATATGAAGGGCAGGGAAAAAAATAGTCCTCAGCCCCACCATGGTAATGTGGAATTTCCACCACTGGCTCATGAGGCGGTAACGGTAACGAGCACCGCCTGGATAATCGACTGGGCAAGGAGGCACCTTGGGGCGACACGGACGACATCATCAAAACCCTCATCGCCCACCAAGTCTGCCCTGGCCCGATTGAATGAACACCCTTCACCCAAAATCCGCGGTAGAATTCACTCATTTACTGGACACCGCGTGATAAAAATTATCGTCACCACCACGGCCACAAAGAAATTAGTTTAATTCCAAAGAAGATGATCGTACTTGCAGCGAGAGAGTGCAAGGGAGTTCCACCCACCGCAAAAATAAATCCCTCCACCGAGGTAGTCACCAAGTCAGCAGAGCGGAGGAACAGTGACGGCATCAGCCCTTGCAGGTCTCCGCTAAGCGCACACGGCTCCGTTATCTCAAACTCTGAAGGTCGGGGGCCTGTGGCACTCTCTCTCTCTGGAGAGAGAGGCATACGTGGAGATGGATCACATCATCAGCGTGCGACGCACATCACCATGACGTTCGCCCGGTACTGTTAGACCACAGAAGCTAAGCAGGTTTTAGCCTGGACAGCGCTTGCAATGGGTGGGGGGGGGGGAAGCACAGTGCGCAAGCTACCAGTACAATAGGCGGTGTGGGCAGCGTTGCGCAGCCTCTTCCCGCATTTCTCCCCCGTAGCCTTCGCACGACAGCGACCACCAACACCGGTAACCCACCCACACCGACGCCCCCGTTCCCCCCATCAGAGCCTCACTGCCAACTCGACCAAACTACGACACAGGCACGTTGCCTTAGCAACGGCAGCAACAGGCTCAACGAACCGACTCGGAAAAAGCCCCAAAACAGGAGGAATATTTCCACAAACCCAACAAATGTGTCCTCTCGTTCCCGCAGCAACTGACGTAAATGAGCACGCGCGGAATGACTGGGCGATCGTTTCTCCTCCTCCTTCTCCAGCGGCGGGGGGGGGGCGTTGTTTAGACGCAGCGAGATGACAACGCACGACCTGCTTACACGGCGGTGGTGGCGGCGTTCGGGGAGGGGCCGTGGGGGGTATTAGGGAGGGGAGGAGGTCTTGAGCCGCTCAGGAAAACGCGAGTCACGGGTTTGGTTACCGGCCGAGCAGCCGCCTCAATTATAATTATCCAAACTGCGATTTTACGTTGCACAACTTCACACAAATCCGCTGAAGCCAGGGCAGGCCGCGTCAAGCTGGCCGGCTCCTCTCCGCTGGCCGGCTGCCCCGATTGACGCCACAGCCAGATGGGGGCAGGGGCAGCAGGTTTATTTCACCACCGCGCAACTCTGCCAGAAGGGAGGAGAGCTGGCACGTGTGCCGGCCAACATCATCCTTCCAGGAACTGCAAATCCCCCTCGTCATCAACCTCGTCGCTATGTTTGCTGCGGCAGCGCGGGGAGCGGTTGTTGGTTGTGGGTCGTGAGAGTGGATGGTTGGTCGTAGTGGTGGCAGGGTTGGTGGGTGGCGGTGGTTGTGTAGGATGTGGGATGGGTGGGTTGTGGATGGTGGTATCGAGTGGTTGTGGTTGGTGGTGGAGGGTGGTTAGATCGTGGTTGGGATGGTGGTGCCTGTGGTGGCTGTGGCTCCAGCGTGCGGAGCGATACTGCATTCAAGCAGCGATCCCATCGCTCGTACCACTCTGCTGCAGCACTCCTCCTACCGTCTCTCCCCCTCGTCTCTCCTCCCCTATCAACCCTCGTCGCGGCCACACATCCTCTCCCCGTGCCTCCCCGTCTCCCCCCCCGCCCATCAACCCTCGTGGCGGCCGCACATCCTCTCTCTCCCCTTGCCTCCCCGCGCTTCTGCAGCTCAACCCGCTGGCGGAGATCGACGGGCCCGGGATCCCCCCACGGGTGGCGGTATCGGTCAACTCCCCTCCGCCTGCCAACATCTCCCACACGGACGGGGGGCGTGCGTGGGCTACCTGTGGCACCTCGGAGAGCCACAGCTCTACGTCCCAGCCCCGTCTCGATCCACTGCCGGACGAGGGCATTCCCACGCCACCATCAGTCATTCGAGCGGCAGGGTTGGCAGCACAATGGTGACATTTGTGCCTCCGCGCAAAAAGAGTTGAATTCCCGACTGGGCTGCACCTTTCCACGTGAGGTTTGTGTGGTTCTCTCCCGACGTTCTGCAGGCGTTGCCTCCAGGTTCTCCGGTTTCCTCTCATAACTAAAACAAAACACAATCTCACCGGGAGCGGCCAAACACAATCTCACCGGAAGCGGCCAAACGTGCCAATGCTGAAAACTTACCTGCAAAGATCTCAATTGGGATCACACACAGCAGCAGCAGCGCCCTCAGCTGCAAAAACTTGGCAGGACCCTCCTGAAAAAGAATGCTAAGACTCTGCGAGACTTTCCTGGGAAAGCAAGCGGAATAATAATAATAAAGATGGGGTTGTTTGCCCATAATTGACCGCACTTGCCAGCGTGAATCGAGCAGCAGGCCAACACCGCACTGCGCAGGAGCTAGGCCAGTCACGAATCGGCAGTCCCAGGAAATCGTCACGGTTTGGGGTTCACTGTTTAATTGCACGATCGATGTGAATTTGCCCCCGTGGTTATTATTGGCTCCTCTGGTGGCCGCAGGGGTCGCACAAACCACTATCGATCGGGAAGCAACTTGTGCCGAAAACGGGCCACGCTTTGCCTTGAAAACACCGCAACGCAGATGAACTGCTTGTAGTTGAGTTTCGTTTTTTGTCCTTCCTCCGCACGTCCAGTTAGCACGGTTGGCTATGTATGGTGCTAAAGTTCAACATACATACATACATCGGCAGGCGCACGTCCAGACTCGGCGCAGGACGAGGGGACACAAAAGCAGCCGGGGGACAGTGGCAGGTGCACCCCCTTGGATGAAGAGTGTGACCGAGGAGGTCTCGAGGAGGGAGTCAACAGCACGGAGGGCTGCAAGAAGAAAGTTACAGATCCCGGGAGCAGCAGAGGAGAATGAGTGGCCTCCCAATGAATGACGGTCGACCGAGGGCTTTGATAGAAAGCCTTGGATGCTGGAGCAGAGAGTGCGTTGACGAGTGGAGTGCGATGAGAGTGGAGTGCGATGAGAGTGGAGAGGTAGGAGAGTGTGTGGAGTGGAGGTAGTGCGAGACAGGAGGGGAAAGATGGACAGTGGAAAGTCCATGGAGAGATTGCGCAACTTTTATATTGATTGTGGATCGGACTGGGAGCCGGCATAGAGATGGGGCCACGTCTCCGACACCACTCGTCTAGCAGTGGTGCATGGACTTGAACGTCATTAAATTTTTGCGGCCAAAAACAGTCTCCTTCTTTATTTAATTATTCAACAGCCACGATCTTCCCTGGTCAGCGTGCAATCAATTTGCTAAAAAAAAATTTTTTAGTTTCTCAACTTCCTCTCGCTTTGTTGACCTTGAAGCATCATCCACACGCACCGCACGCAACATCATCAATGTCGTTCCGTAACCCTGGTAACTGTGCTGCCCTAGTTAGCGACGGCGGCATGCGGGCAACACCCAGAGCTTGGCCACCGTGGGGAAGGCACGGAGCCAGGCGGCGATGGTTAACGAGTCTCGACGAGCGTGCGGAGCTGCTTGAGGTGGGGAGGACACCGAGCCAGATGGCCGGTGTAATGAGACTCGGGCTGGACCTGGGGGTCAGGTGTCGGCGATGCAACAGCTGCAGGAACTCCAGCGGGAGGAAGGAAGCAATGGCAGACACGCGCTGGCCGCGGTGACCTCTCGACCTTGTATTTGTTACGCAAATGCAGATTGTTTTAATCTTACTCTTAGCCGATTGCTATTTTATAATATGTTTAACTTGCATCTCTACGTTTCAACGTAGTTTGCTTGCTTGAACATTACGCATGCGAGTGCTTCATATCATGCGATATACATTACCTATTTTAACATGCAGCCTCTAGAAATCCAAATTACGACTTTAATCTTGACATTGCTTAAAAACAACCGACTGCCGTTTGTCAGTTTACTGTTGGATGCAGGACTTTCCAAACCATTGTTGGTCATGAGGCTTGTTTGACCATACTTCACCACGCTGGTCAGCTCGGGTTGGTGAAGAGGAGTGCCCAAGGACAGCTTCCGATATGGCTAGCCACTGACGTGAGCCGTGGACATTACTCACTTCTACCTCCAGGTTACAATTTTTCACGACCCAACGCAATCAGCATCACTCGCGTGCGTCCCCGTTTTATCCCACAGCCCAGGTCTCGCTCGCCACACACAGACGTCGCCGGACTCTTGTCTAGAAGCCGTCACGCGAACCCTTCACATGCTCCGCTTCGTTTCGGCCGGCACGGAAAGTATTGCCGCGGCTGTTGTGGTGAATCAAATTGAATTGCGTCGGGAGCCCAGTCGGGTTTGCAGATCGCGACAATCAAGAGCAGCACTGGCGAGCCGTGGGATGATCGCATTGAGCTGCCTAAGCCGCAGCGTCTGGGACTGGCCGACAGGGCGAGGCGTTGGCGCAGCGACGATGCAGAGATTCGCGGAGTAACGTCGACTCGGCGCTTGCGCTGCGCGCGTCGACGGTTCTCCAAGTCACATGCTGCACCATCGGCTGAACCTGATTTAAGTGGCTTAAATATCTCAAAATGTAGAGGATTGCAGAGCATGGGCTATTGTTGGTTCCCTCTCACCGCATGGCTGCCTTTCCACTTGTCTGTGGTTCCTCAGCGTTATGAGATGCCATTTCAGGCGAGATTGTCAATGAGGGGACCAAACACGCTGATAAATCCCCACGCCGTGCAATCCGCTCCCAGACTCGGCCGTGCATCGTCACCCATTACAGTGGCCCCGGCAAGCGCCCCGAATTTACAACCACGGTGAGTCTCCGCTACCAAACACGGTCCACGGTGAGTCTCCGCTCTCAAACACAACCACGGTGAGTCTCCGCTCTCACCAAATACAACCACGGTGAGACTCCGCTCTCACCAAACACAACCACGGTGAGTCTCCGCTCACACCAAACACGGTCCCGGTGAGTCTCTGCTCTCACCAAACACAACCACGGTGAGACTCCGCTCTCACCAAACACAACCACAATGAGTCTCCGCTCACACCAAACACGGTCCCGGTGAGTCTCTGCTCTCACCAAACACGAACCCATCAGGATACGTTTGCTTGGTCACTCAACCGGGCATACAGACTTGAGTCTGGCAGGTCTGCCGCACCCATCAGAGCCGGGTTGTAATCCATTACTCTACCAACTATTGTCTCCCAATGCTCTACTTAAATCTGATAACACAAGAGGTGGGGAGAAAAAGTCCCCCCCCCCCCTCTTTTCTCACGTGTAACATAGGACGGAGGTGATGGGCGAGGCTTTGTGATGCCATCGGCATCATCGGCCACGCCACGCGAGTTGTGGATTGCTGCAGGGGGTTACCAGCCTTCGGCAATCTAATTCTGTCCCTGCTACACCTGCCCCTCCTCCCACCCAAATTCAATATCCGCCCCTGTGCCACCTCTAGTTGTTTGCGATGTGCATGGGTGAACACCCTTTGGCCTTCCGCTCCGGCATGGAACACTTCCTGCCTCTTCCTTTTCCCTGGGGCTGCCAAGCATCGGCAGATGCAGCGGGTTGCAGGGCTTTGCCCGTCAATTTGCATTACAAGCCGTGTGCCTGATGCTCCTGACAAGTAGGCCAAGAGACAGCCCAATCATAAAATATGAAATAGGCTTTCAACTGGATAACTAGACAAAGAAAGTCCAAGTGGATTCACTCTGCCAAACCCAGCAAGTGCGAGAGCTCATCTCACCTTTACAGACAACAGCCAGCGGTGGAAATTCCTCATTCACAAGACAGAGCCAAGTTATCAAAAAACTACTCATGACTTCCCACATGGCAGTACTCAATGTATGCACCACAGAAGAGATGAAGGGCTGAGTTGACCCCTGAACCTGTATTTTAGCACTCAAATAGTCTCAAATAGTCTGATGGCAGTCATTGCACCTACTGGGGTACCTGCCTAGGTATGCAGATGTGTGAGAAGCGAGGGAGGTGAGTGGGTAGGCAGGCTGGCAACTGGCTAGGCAGACAAGCAGGTGGGTAGCTAGATGGTTATTTGGTTAAATAAGTGTCTATATGGCCGGGTAGGTAGATTGGTGAGTAGGCAAGTAGGTGAGTGAGTAACCATTTGCACGCGTGTAGGTAAGCGAGTTGGTTAGTTGGTTGGTACGTGGTTAGGGCAAGCAGATAGGTAGGTGGGCAAGTAGGTAAGAGAGGACTAGGTGGGCAGATGGGTAGGTCGGTGTCTATATATGTAGGCAGACTGGCAATGAGTCGTTAAACCAGATTCCCATTCAAGATTATTAGGCCACCACGTGACTGAATCTAGGCCACGCATGTATTAATTGATCAGATCGCACCGTGCCAAGGGAGAACTGCCACATTGCCATACACACAACTGCGTAGTATTCACACATGCCAACAACACAGCCACGTTTCATGCACACCAATTACAAGACTCACCTAAAGCCTACAAACTGTTGGTGCAAATTCCGTTAAGCAGGCACCTTTTAAAGCCGGCATGGCGCACGAGGGTGTGATGTGGTCACCACCACGCCCGAACGCATTTGTCTCACCATTGATGATGTTTACGCACCATGCCAGGTACTCATTGAGGGCTTAGTCAACCTAAGCAAGGCTCAGGACCAATTTTGATGAATGGGAATCGGAGGTCGCCAGGATGGTATTGCAGTGCCCTACCATACAATAGTTAGAAAAACAAATTTAACTTGAATACACACACACACTCGTGCACACGGACAGCACACAAAATCGGGCAATACGTTCAGATCTATGTATTAATAGGTGCTCGCTAACAGCACTTACGGGTCATAATACTTGCAAGTAAACACTGGGGTGTCCTGATACTTACTCGTTTGCTACCCGTCTTTGTCTCACTCCCAGCTCACAGTCATCGCCGCACTATACTGAACCGTACTAAATTTAGGCCGAATGGACCTAGGGGAGGCAACAGACCAAGTGTATTAAAATTGCTGGTTAATGTGAAACTAATTTATTGCACTGTACACCCTACTCATTTTAGGCCGAGCAGACCTAGGGGAGGCACGGAACAATTTTTATTTAAATCGCCAGCTGTGAATTTGACACCGCAGGCAGGAGTCAGGTGGCAGTGCACCGACCACACCACCAGCGTCCCCAGAGCGTACAGGCCACACTCGGGGCAAGAGCTCACCAAGGCCCATCGCTTCCTTCCTTCTGCCCGACCCCAACCACAGACGTTTCAAGCCAACGTCGTCGTCGTCAGCAGCAGCAGCCACCATCCACCCCCAGTGTGGGACGAAAGCCTCCTCCAACGAGACGTCGCCATCGCTCACAGCGATCCGCAGGGGCCCCGCACGTGGATTCCGTCGCTCCGTCTCCCACGGCGGCCGTGCGTCCCCTCGGGAGGGTCTCCACCTTTGGCTGCCACTCCGTCGCTAGTCTCGACCACCTGGCCAGGCTCCACTTCCCTCCCCACGGCGGTCAATGGGATGGATGTCGTAGAGAGAGCCACGTCTCGTCAGGGTTCTCCCCAGCATGTCGCGGCGAACCGACACGCATGTAATGACCACATTGTTCGCAAGGGCAGCTGTCACCCACGCCCTATGTAGCGACATAGCAACACACGCTCGCAGGCGCTCACATACGGCAGATACACATACCCCGCACACACACACACACACGTGGCCATAGGGCAGCACACAGATGCATGCACACATGACTCACATTCCCATACATAGACTCACTCAAATACAGCATGCACACAGAACATGGTACAACACGATATACTTACACACGCACGCGCATATAGAGTTCAGATACACAACAGACAGCGCACAGACTATGTAGTCACATAAGGACCACACAGACTCCATACACATGTTCATGTTAAACTTAGACGAGTATATCGGCAAAGGTCCCCTGTGTAGCTTCCACAGTCTGGTGGGGCAAGTGCCGTGAGCGACAACCCACGAAGGCCGGCACGGCACACGGAGGGGGTGGGTGGCAAAGCAGCCCGAACCAGCCGCCTTTGTCTCCCCGGTGATTAACGAACCACGGGTTCCCGTCACTCGCTGCGGGTGTCCGCCGTGACCGGGAACTGAACTCGGGAGGGTGACTGCGTTGCGCTAACCACTGCGCCACCGCTCCTCACCGCCGACGAGATTCGAGCACACATACCGAATTAAATACACAGAGCCATGTGTAGAGACAAAGGTGTCCCGTGTAGCCTCTAGCACGTTGGGGCAAGTGGTTAGCGAGTGGGTGGGCAACACGACGCCCGGCCGCCTTTGTCTCCCCAGTGTTGATGTTTACACAACCAGGACCGGTATTAGATATTCGTCACCGTTCTTGGCCGTGAGCGGGAATGGAAGTCCCTTCGCCGGGCTCCGATCAGTGCAGCGCTAAGCACTGCGCCACCGCTCCTCACATACTTATAAATAAACACACATAGACAAAGACGCGCACACACAGACACCATCCATAGACACGGACACACACACAGACACACACACAAAGACAGACACACAGACACACAGACAGACACACACACCATTCATACACACAGACACAACACAGACACAAACACAGACACACACACAGACACACACACACACAGACACACACACAGACACACACACACAGACACACACACACAGACACACACACACAGACACACACACACGGACTCCGCACTGAGCAGGCGGACGCGCAGCTCGCGACGCGTACCAAGTTGCACAAAGCTCCCCCGTGTAGCCTCTCACAGGCTGCCGGGGCAAGTGCCGTTCACAAGTAGCAGCACCGGTAAAGGCCGGAACGGTACACAGAGCTCGAAACCAGAACTACGCCCGGCCGCCTTTGTCTCTCCTCCCCCCAGCGACGGTGTTTAATACACTCCGCGCCTGGTACGGTACTCGCTTTAACGTCCGAGTCGACCTACGTGCAGACCGTCACACGCAGACAGCGTTGCTCTGTCACTCCCCGACGTGGCTATGTGTTGCTTCCACTCGTCAACTACCCACGGGGTGAGGTGAACACGCACGTTGAGAACACGCGGACGAGGTGCGCCTCACCTCGTCCGTCTCCCCCCCCTCCTCCTCCATTCATTCCCCTACCTCGCGCGGTCTCCCAGCAGCAGCAGCAGCAGCCCCCAGCTCGTGGCCGCTCCTCGTCGGCAAGTTCCGTCAACACGAGCCGCTTCGGCAATCTCCGCCGAAATTATCACGAAGGCGTTCGGCAATTTCCGGAGGAAATGGCCGAGCTGCACCCGAAAGGCGTTCGGCAATGTCCGTCAACGCTCGGCGGGTTTCACACGAAGGCGTTCGGTAATTTCCGTAAGAGACGGCCGAGCTGCACCCGAAAGGCTTCGGCAATCTCCGCGAACGCTCGGCGGGTTTAACACGAAGGCGTTCGGAAATTTCCGGAGGAGCTCGCCGAGCAACACCCGAAAGACGTTCGGCAATCTCCGTAAACTCTTCGGCTGGTTGAAGACGAAGGCGTTCGGCAATTTCCGGAGGAGCTCGCCGATATTCCTTGCGATTGCGTTCGGCTGCCAATCTCCGCTTTACAATCACCTTGCTCTCCCGAAAGGGCGGTTCGGCAACGTTCGTTAATCTCCGGCCGCGCGCCCGCCGAGTAACGTCGCGCTCGCGACAAGCGGTTCGGAAATGCTCGGGTGTCACGCGCCGAGTCGGCCCGAAGGCGTTCGTTGATTTCCGGCAGCGCTCCCGCCGAGCGGACTCGAGGGTGTTCGGCAATTTCCGCGCGTGGGGCTGTGGGGCTTGGACCAGCAGGGAGGAGGAATCGTGATGATGATGTATTTATCCTGGAGGAATCCGACGAGCTATAAAGCTCTTTTTAACATAGGTTTCAGTAGAGGCTGGTCGAAACGTTACAACAAATAATAAAAAAGCACAACATGAGTGCAAATTGTGGATAAACAAATCACTTTAAAACCCTACAAATAAAACAAAAAATGTGTTTAGCTGACTAGGTGAGGGGGGCCCACTGGATAATGATGAGGGGGGGGGGGGCTGGTTGAGTGTCGGGGTCAGTCCGGGGCGGTCCGCGACGGGACGGGGCGGGGTTGGTCGGCCCCGTGCGCCGCACGCGTGGCCCCGCTCGCTCTGTGTCGTGGCCCCGCTCGCTCTGTGTCGTGGCCGCCACGCTAAACTTAGCAGCCGCGACCGACCCGCTGCTGGCCGATAGATGGCCTCTTCCACATCGTCACGTCGCCACACGGTTGCTGCGATGGCACGCGACCTGATTCCACCGCTCCATCTCCGCGGAGGGTCGCGCCCTCGCGGGCCCGCTCCAGTGCCACCGTCACTCAGCCAAGGACGAAGAGGCATCGATTAGCACAACGTCGGTGGTGTCGAACACTCCGCGGTTTGAATGAAAGCATCGATATTCACTAGAAGTTTGGAATTAAATAAGCGATGTTTTTCTCCATTTTCGATGTTCTAAAATTGACAATATACAGTGATGCAAAGGGACATTGTCCGAAACGTCGCCTATTTTATATTTTGACAGATTTTTGTATTTATACGAAAGCAATGTTAAATATTCAACGCAAAATATCTATTTTCAAATAACATGGTCAACCACAGTAAAATAGCAAATCTAAACGGCATGGCTGTTGGGCCAACAGTGAAGCATCAGCAAAGGGCCGCCTACCATGAAATTCACTTCCACCCTCCACACTCTACAATGGAGCCGTCAGGAGCAGACTTTCTTTTAATCAAGGAACTTCACACGGGCGGCGGCGGGGTCGGCGTTTAGTTTTGGTGTAAAATACATCGGAACCGAAACCACGACGCTCCAATGTGAGAGGGGCCAACATCGATGTCAACACATCTTGCTGTCTCAAGGCTCTCATTCGTGGTTTACCGACCATCAACTTCCTTCTAGATTTGAAGCTTTCGTGACTGCAAGGATTCATACTCTTAGGTTTTTTTCGGTACCTACGTGACTTTACCGAAAAAAACCTAAGAGCATCAACTTCCTCTTTGCCGCTTTATCCTCCGATCGTTGTCAACTTCCTGCTGTCACGTACACCCTCACTATTTCGCGTTTCCCTCCTCGTGCGTTTCCCCCGTTTGAAGTCCACTCCTTCTGTGGTTTAGAGCGAGAAACTTATCTGCGCGCATTTCCTACCTTCTATGCAGCGTCCGTTACAATCGCCTGCTTTATCGTGAGAGTGGTGACATCCATTTGATCATTTCTGCTTCTCGAGGGATTTGAATGCGTTGCTTGGAGTCGTTTTCTGAATTCTCCCATCTCCTGGACTAGATTTGTTTGATGTTAATTGCCTTGTTCTTGCCTGTACCGTAATTAACTTGCATTCTCTAGGGTATTTTTGCGAGCGTGACCTGCGTCTCACCACCATCGTGCAATCGCTTCTTATCTTGAATTAGCCGGGCGGTGGTCGCTATGCACGTGGCCTGTCATCCAACACTGTGGAGTCAGAAAGGGTTGGTGTGAAACACCCTTCCTGTGGGCGTCCGTGTGCTATACCCTGGCTCGCCAGGAGAAAGCAGTAGAGCAAGTGGACTAATCGCTATCTATTCGCTCTGTACGGGGATAGAGCGTTGCCCCCTCGCGTCCGTGTTTTTAATTTTCTCCGAATGCTCCAGTTACCTCCCACTTGTATAATGAACACGCATTCATGAATTGTCTGCTTGGCACCTTCATTAAAAAAGAAAGGTGCCAAGCAGAGGCATTGCTGACATTCTGGTGTTTTTCCATAAAAGCAAGCTAATCTTTGTTTCTAATGTCTCAATTTTTTCTCCTCCACGTTCCTTATCTGGACAATTTTTTGGATAAAGTGCTAAGGATTGTCTTCACATCCCTGCTGACTGCAAATTCTGACATATCCTCTATCTCTCCCGCGCCACACTGAGCACCGATCCTCTCATCTCTGCTCCCCTTCCCTCAGTTTGCATTCAAGTCTCCCACTAATGATGCAGTAGGTTTAACCATTATTTACAAATGTGAAAATGTCTTCATATGTTTGTTAAATAACACGACCCGCAGCATGTGCTATGAACAAGGACCATTGCATAAAATATCGCCCATATATATTGTTTGATTTGAAGGCAGTTCTATTCAGTTCTCGTGTATGCAAGAAATATGTTTAGGAGCTCAACGCAAATGTCAAGGTCTGTTAGCCACGTGAGGGATTTAGGAGAGCGTCCGTGTCCTTTTGCTGTGCCTCCATTGAAGGAACACAGACCACAGTGGTTGACTTTGTGGTTGTAGTCCAGAGTTTGGGTTGCGTGGCTACAATCTCACCACTGTGGCTTGTCATTCATGAAGGAGACGTGCGCACCGGCCTGTAGATGTCATGATGCGGTTAATGGCTCCACTGGTGTCTTCGAGGAGGAATGTCTGGGTCTCGAATGAGGAGGTGCTTATTCTGGACGTCCACATTGTTCCACGATGTTCGCACAACAGAAGCAGCGATTTTTCCGGCTATGGGTGAGATTCTAGGATGGTGACTGCAGTGTGATCCCAGAAGGGGGATTTGGGACTTAAGTTGGCAGCCAGGTACATTGTTGAGGTCTTGGTTGATGGGTAGGTGGTTGTCATTCAACAAAAGACGTGTAAACTCCCTTGCTGTTTCAATGTCACTGTGGATATTTGGTTGCACAATGTTTGCCAGAACAGGTAATGTTATTGACGATTATATTGAGTTTATTTTTTAATTGTGATTGTGCACCATGGCCAATGCAGCAGCATCACCAGATAATTCGTTTCAAATAGTTGGTTTCCTTTGCATTTCCATTCATTGTTGTTGGGTCGCAGTTTCTTGTGATCAACATTTTTATTGTGCTCTGATGTTACTGAATAATCTATCCACGTACGTCGATTTATAATTTAATAGGCTACACAACGTAACCAGCATCGTGTTGCAGAGACTATAAGTAACACAATACATAATCAATGTATTTCTTTCCCATATACTGTACGGCAGCATTGTGTAATGCTGTTTATGACCAACGAAAGAAAATGCTAATCTTCTGTGAGCTCTCTGCTCTTGGAGTAGAGTCACTGCCCACACTGTTTGATTGTTATAGGCCATGGGCCAAGTTCACATTTTAATTTAGTGGCTAAAATGCATCACATGACCTCGGCAATTTTCTCCATTTAGTTTGGAGACATCGGCGCAAACTTTCACCGGAAAATTAGACCTCAAGAGAAAAATTGGTTTCAACTTAAAAGGAAACGTTCATGATTATTGACGACAGTGGTGAAATATTTCTCACCCTTAGCAACCGCGTTGCTCTCAGTACAGTCCCCCCCGCCCCGCATTTGTGTTTCGAGGTAAAGGAGTCGTGTAATTGGATCATCCCCCTGCCATTGCATGATTTAGGGAGCTGCGAGTGCCAGAAACGAAAAGCGGCCAAAGCTGAAAAGGTCACCCGTTTGGATGAGGAGGAGGGGAGCAACCGTGCCGTGGAGCACGCGAGCCACTCAGATCGTATCTCTATCACTTGGGGTTTCACCAGTTGGGCTGTGCATATATCTCATGTAATTTCAGGTTGTAACGCATGTCGTTTAGCATGATCTGGACATAACGCAAACAATAAGTAACAAGCCAACCAGCCACTACTGTTAACCCACGGTGGCGAGATGTTATCTCCCTCGGCTGGTATGGAGGAGGTCGTGGGTTTCATCCTGACCCTGACCCCTGTATATATGGAGTTTGGATGTTCTCCATTTGGTCGTGTGGATTTTCTCCGTGTCCTCCGACTTTTCCCTCCACATTTAGAAACATGCGTTTAGAGTATTTGGCTGCTATAAATTTCCACATGATAAGCCACTTCGTTGAGCTATCATTTGTGGCCAGGTCGCTTTTGAAAAAGCGCTATATAGCTCAGTGGGCCTTACCTGGTAAAATAATGTAATAGTTAACACTCCCACTGACTCTAGCCCTAACCAACTAGCCAACAGCCACTATCACGAGCTTCCTGCTGATCCTCATATGAACCCCTAACCCTATCTCTGCGCCGCCTGTTCACATTTTGTTAATTTGAAATTTTTTCGTGCGATCACATTTTTCTTGGCCACAAACCCCTCTTGTGGCCGATGGGGTGGTGGTATTAGAATCGATCTTCACATCACACGATGTCGTTCTGCTTGCCAATGGTAATTTATGAGTGCAAGTCCTGTAAATGCCCTCACCCTGTGCGCTTCATTTTAAAGCGTATCTCGTCTGCTAATCAGCGAACCCAAAAGATAAATCTCGTGCCAGCAAATTATCCAGCCATGTGTAATTGCTCGTCTAAATAATTCAGTGACATTCATCGCAGGAATACAAAGAGGTTTAGGACTGTCCGCATCAGAAACAAAAGGTTATAAATAGGAGGTGATGTGAGCCGTAGAGTTTAATGAATCTGACCTATGCCCAGCGCACGGCAATGTATGCCAATCTAACAGGACCAAAACCCTCAATTTAACAATATTTCGACATGTTGGGACAAATCCTGTTAGCGAGCACCTATTAAGACCAGTATGACACACGTGAGTAAGGTAGTGGTCAGCGCATGCGACCAGTTCCACGCCCGGCAGGATTTGCCTCTGATGGCTGTGTGTTGACAATTCAACATACGGCACCAAATACTCATTTCAGGCTGAGTGGACTTAGGGTGAGGCTCATACTTAATGAAAATAATGTTAGCAGTGTTTTGAACGGACATAATTTGAACTGAGGTTGCCTGGATTGTAGCACAGTGAGCAAACCAATGCAACACCAGATGTAAGAATGTATACAAAGACATTGATCCCATGTAAAGCCTTTAACAGCCTCTTGGAGCAAGTGCTAATAGCGAGTAGCACCTATGAAGGCCGGTACATCGTTGGCTCTCCAATGCTGATAATAATTTAGTCTCTTAAAGCGCCTTTCACTCGGAGGTCACAAGGCACTGCAAAACACGCACACACATTTACACATCGCACCAGGTACTAATTTAACGCTAAGTCGACCTAGGGGAAACCCAGGACCGGTTCAGATAACTATCAATACTACTGGCACCGGGTACACGTTTGGGGTGCTTCCATGGGCGGAGTTTGGGGGGGGTGCGCACCCCCCCCCCCCCCCCCCCCACAAACTGGACACCTTTATTAATTTCAGTAGTTTACAATTGAGATCAAATTATATACATCCGCGATTCCTAATGTGAGGGACAAAGCGAACGCGTGCCACCCCCCCCCAAGTATAGAAGTCAAACTCCGCCTATGGGTGCGTCTTTGTTTCAGGAGCGGCGTCTTCTCCCACGTTGGCATGTGCCTGTGAGCGTGCCCGTGGTGTTGGTTTATCCCAGTCGGGCCACCTGAGTCAACCTTCGTTACTTTTACGGCGCTTTATCACTTGTGCCTGTGCCTCGTGATTTTACAGGGTGCTTCAAAGAAATGTTAACGCTTACATGGGACTATCGTTTTTATTGGAAAAAAGAGCGAATAAATCACTGTAATCCACTGTAACATGACAACAAATGTATGTTAATAGCTTCAAAAAGTCAAAGAGTCTCCACTTGGTATCCATCATTGTCAACACACGCCTGGAATCTTCTCCAGGTGGTCTCCAGAGCCCGGAGGCACATTTCTCGTGGCATTGTTGCAAATTCGCAGAAGTGTTAACATTTTTTTGAAGCACCCTGTATTTACACAAGCTCTTCAAACAACACACGGATGTTTGTTTTTACAGCCATTCTCTGGATTCCCCCTAGGTCCACTCAGCCTAAAATGAGTATTTGGTTTAAAGACATCAGGAACGGGGAGACGGAGGGAGACGCCTATTGCAGGCCACGCAAACGCCACTCCTCAATGCGTGCCTTGTCTGCCTTGATAGGCGCTCGCTAACAGCACCCCCCCTACGGTCTATGAGCCGGGAGCTTTGTCTCTGACTGAGCTCTGAAGGTCACATCGGACCGAGGGACCGTAGCCCACCCCGTGTTGTGTCAGGACGATTTCCCGTCGGCTCCGGATGAACAGCGCCGCGTGTCCAGCCACACATCGACAGCGAGCTGCTGCTGCTGCCGCCTGGAGCACGCACCAAAGACAAAGATCCCCCGTGTAGCCTTCACAGACTGTTGCGGAAAGTGCTGTTCGCGAGCACTTATTAAGGCCGGCACGGCACACGAGGGGGTGGGTAGCTAACACCACGCCCGGCCACCTTTGTATCCCTAGTGGCGATGTTTACACACCTCATCAGGTGCTCATTTGAGGCTGAGTCGACCTAGGGCTAACCGCTCCCCTACCGCTCTCCATACACCCCACACTCTGCACCACACACACACGAGCCCGTACCATGAACATGGTGTGGTGCAGAGTGGTGTGTGGTTCAGGGTGGGTGGGCTGTGTGTTGTAGGCTGGTGTGTGGTGCAGGAAGAGTTGTGTGTGGTTCAGGGTGGGTGTGCTGTAGGGCTGTGTGTTGTAGGCTGGTGTGTGGTGCAGGAAGAGTTGTGTGTGGTTCAGGGTGGGTGTGCTGTAGGGCTGTGTGGTGTAGGCTGGTGTGTGGTGCAGGAAGAGTGGTGGGTGGTTCAGGGTGGGTGTGCTGTAGGGCTGTGTGGTGTAGGCTGGTGTGTGGTGCAGGAAGAGTGGTGGGTGGTTCAGGGTGGGTGTGGTGTAGGCTGGTGTGTCGTGCAGGCAGAGTGGTGTGTGGTTCAGGGTGGGTGGGCTGCAGGGCTGTGTGTTGTAGGCTGGTGTGTGGTGCAGGCAGAGTGTGCAGTGAGTGAGTGTAGTGAGGATCACATCGCAATGCGCTGCACTAATGAGGTCCCCGGGCTCCTCACATCTCGTGCAACTTCAAGGGCTCTCACCTGGATAAATAAAGCATTTGGTGCATCCATTAATAGACTGCACACTCACACGATCCACAACGTCGCGTCCTGTCATATCAGCCATGGTCTATCCACTGCTGACGGATTCCCGATGCAATCAGTCCATCTAGCTCAGGCACATTGGCTGATTGTATCGCTCAATCTCCGTGGTGGATGTCATCAGTCTCGACCACTTGCGCTCATTCCTACGTACGGTGCGAAAGAAGTTCAACATACATACATTCCCTTCTAGCCGTGACGTCCAGATATAAACTGGCCACTGATTTTAGCCGTGGCCGGAAATCGAACTCGGGTGAGGTTGGTTTCTAAAACGCAGTGCGTAAACCACGGCGCCACCGCTCCCTCTGTATTCGCATCAAAAGCTTTTGCGACTCCTATTGTAGTACAAGTCCACTCGCCTAACGTGCACACGCTATAGTGCCATATACATCAAGATCGTGAGATATATACGTCAACAATTTAAAAAAACATTAGTTAATGATAATTAAAACATTGGTATTCCGCAATTATTATTATAGTGCAAGGCTATGGCGTCTGGAGTCATCTCACAGTAGGGGCGATGTCGCTGCTGCTGCTGCTTCTGCTGCTCCGTGTGATCCCGACTCTATTAGATTCACGTCGCGGGATCTTTACATCCACTGTAAAGCAGACGGCTTGTATGTGCGGTGAATGCACCTGCAGTAATAACTGGGGCACCCTATCGTATGCTGACCACGAGCCTCTGCAATCAACGGCGACTGCCACTTTATGGGCAAGTCCACAGTGGTTGCTCTATGGACAGACTCGTGCCCGCCATAGGAACGTTGAATTTCCACAAATGGCTCCGGTTGTAAATTGACAATAAGCACCACCCATACAGATTGCATTTGGAAATCACTTGTTGGACGTGTGAAGGTTTATTTTGTGCATTACGCTCTGCAGTCAGCAGCGTTTAAATTTTTAAAAAAATGTACTCTACATATGTAACCTATTAACTAAAAAGCTAAGCTATACCACTAAACTATTTAAACTAGGCATAACGTAGAAGATGCCATCGGCTGACATGCTATGCCTGCACGTGTACATGGCGTGCATATTTAATGGTTGCGTTCATTAAATGGGCACGGGCACACATCCATTCCTATACATTATTCATACGACCCAGTGTGAGATTCTAAATTACTTTCGTCGTCGTGCACATATTGAAAGTGATGTAGCTGTATAGGACAGAGAAAGTCCACTCTTGTTTTAGATTACTTGAAGATGACAATCATCAGCCATGGTCAATCCACTGCTGGATGAGTTTGTCGCCACCAACCCTGATGCTGCGATATCACAGAAAGTGCAATACGCGAATACAAGTGAATGCCTGTGTCCGTTATATGTGTCACGGAAAGCGTCATTGTGTCTCAAAGACTATATTTCATTCTTTCTCTTCTATGTGCCGTGTACAAGGACCGTTGCCCGAAACGTCGCCTATTCTATATTTTTCATGCCACAGTATTATTGACGAGTGTGTTCAGTGTTTTTTTTAGCATGGGCCTGCGTGGAGATGTTTGGGAAATGCCTCCTTGAATATCTTTGTATCCTGAAGTAATTGAACGGTCTCGAGTGATATATATTATTTATAATTACTAGTCTTTGGAAATGTATACGTAATATATGAAAACCATGATGATACATCTGGTGCACAGTACGGTACACATGCCTGTGAATAGTATGAGCAATTCAGCTGTGTTATTTCTAAAATCACTGCTTACTGAGCACAGACCCACAGGACCAAAACTGCAATCTGCCAGCAAGAAATCCAACTATTAGAAGTATAACTTACTTCAGGGCAGCCCGTCCTACAGACGGGGTTATCTTACCCATAGGATCAGTCAGTGGCGGCTGGTGATATTTATTTTTGGGGGGGCGCATTTTTTTTATTTTATTGAGGGGGGCAAATAAATATAAAGCAGTACCAAAAACCATTTTGACTACTTGAATATAAATTTTGATGATCTTTATTTACATTTCAGACCAAAAGAAGTACCAAAAAGCATGTTTCCTACTTGAACATAAATGTTTCTCTTTTATATACATTTCAGACCAAAGTACCAAAAAGCATGTTTCCTACTTGAACATAAATGTTTCTCTTTTATATACATTTCAGACCAAAGTACCAAAAGCATGTTTCCTACTTGAACATAAAAACGTTAGTTTCATGCTATTATCAATATGGCTGCGGCTACTTTCATGACGTTTGCATTTGTCAGAGAGATGTTTGAGGTCTCTTACCCCCGTCGTTGTCCACAAAACTTCAGTGCCGACACTTTGAAATAAAAGACAGGGAAAACAAAAAAGAGAATTGCTAACATCACATCCAGCCAGCCACCTCCGTTTCTCATAACAAGCGCGGGTGAAGCTTCGTGTGTAGCTTCGTCCTCTGTCACTGGCCTGCTGCTGGATTTGTAAATCGGGTTGGTCCGGTCCGAGATCCTTTATCTTTTTTATTTCTTCCAGCGAAAGCCTTGTGAAAGGGTTTTTTTGTAAATAAATTACAGAATTTGGATGAACTGCTGCCATTGTTTACACAAAAAATTTGATCAGCCTAGCAAGTGTCAAAGTGGTGTCGCCTTCGCACTCGCAATAGTGGCCTACAGCGTAAATTTGAATGACAGGTGACGAGAACCAATCAGATTGGATAAAATAACATGTATCCAATTCTGATTGGCCAGGGACGCAACGACTTGCGCCCCGAGGAGAATCTTTAAGAAACCAATTAGAGACCAGCTTCAGGTCACATGCTGTCCGAAAATGTAAAGTCTCACATAGACATCCATTTGTCCGGCGCCCCGCATGAAACACATTGAAAAACATAGAAAATAGTTGACCGATTAAAGCCAGTTTTTATTAAATGCTGATGCTTTTCTTACTACCAGCCGGCACATCGTATGAAAAAAATATTTTATTTATGTATTTTTATATAAATTTTGCATATGTATATTTCTTGAATATTGATGGGGGCGGCGCCCCTGCGCCCTCTATTGACGAGCCGCCACTGGGATCAGTCCCTATTTCTCAACTCTTCTCCCCTAACTAGTTTCTCTTGCCATGTGGTCTTCCTCTTCTTGGCCACTCTCAAAACTCACCAGACACCTCACCACTTGGTACACACGGCAAGATACATAACTAGTAAAAGTAAAATATGAGTGAACAGGTTTCTGGAATTGATAAAGATTATATCCAAAGACCCAAAGAATATTATATCGCTTGGGAAAAGAGATGAGAGGAGGGGAATTCCAAACTTGAGGATGCGAAGAAAGCAAAGTTAAGTGGCCCGGAGAGTTGGTGTGTGGTTGAACAGTCGTGTGGATGCGACGACACAGTCTGGTGACCCTCGACAGGGGTGGAGGAAACAGAGTGGCATTCGTGGCAAGGGTCACCCATCTCGTAGCGGGGTCACCCGTCTCGTAGCGATAGAAGAGTGATAAGAAGGCGACCGACCGCTGGCGAGCGAGTGACTGCTGGAGTGAATGAGTGAGATGCAACTCATTCTAGATTGGAAGTTTTTGTGACTGCAGTCACGAAAGAACCAAAGAGTAGAGATCAACTCACTCCGATTCACTGTTCGTCATCGGATGGCATTTGTCGTGTTGGTGACCCAGGTGACTGTCACAGACGAGACTCATCCTGGCCTCTTGGGTTCTCACCTGGTGACACACAAATAGAAACTCCCCGAATGAACCTGCCTGCTGTTGTATGCGGACTTTCTCACCAGCGGTTCGGGTGACGACGATGTGTTTGCTCCAGAGTGGAACTTGCCTGCCACGTCGCTCCCCTCGTGTGTGTGTGTGTGAGAGGGCTCGCAATGACGGCGTGGCCACTCAGATCTCAACTCCACGTTGCTAGGCGCCATTCCACCTCGCTTGTTGTAGCATCGGCTACTGAGCAACGGTCAACATTCAATTTCATAATGCCCCTCTCGGTGTGTTGTGTGTGTTTAGTATGTCTGTGTAGTTGGTGTGGATTTTTAGTATGTGCGTGTTGTGTGTGTGTGTTGTGTAGGTCTCTGTAGTTGGTATGTATTTTTAGTATGTGCGTGTTGTGTATGTCTGTGTAGTTGGTATGTATTTTTAGTATGTGCGTGTTGTGTATGTCTGTGTAGTTGGTATGTATTTGTAGTATGTGCGTGTTGTGTATGTCTGTGTAGTTGGTATGTATTTTTAGTATGTGCGTGTTGTGTATGTCTGTGTAGTTGGTATGTATTTTTAGTATGTGCGTGTTGTGTATGTCTGTGTAGTTGGTATGTATTTTTAGTATGTGCGTGTTGTGTATGTCTGTGTAGTTGGTATGTATTTGTGTGTGTGTGTTGTGTATGTCTGTGTAGTTGGTATGTATTTTTAGTATGTGCGTGTTGTGTGTGTGTTATGTATGTCTGTGTAGTTGGTATGTATTTTAGTATGTGCGTGTTTCATCTGTGGGGAGCGGTGGTAGTGCAATTCGCTACGAGCCTGGCAACCACAGCTCGATTCCCACTCAGGATCAAAGGCTGTGGTGAATATCTGAGCCGGTCCCGGGCAACCCCTAGGTCGACTCAGCCTTAAACGTCAGCACTTGTGGGACGAAGGCGGTGGTCGTGCGTGGTGCTGGCCACCCACCACATCGCGTGTGCCCTGCCTGCCTCAAGAGGTGGACATGTGTGCACGAAGAGCTTCTTAGCTCATCGGATTCCTTCAGGATGACGATGCCGAGGGGCTCGCTGACACCACTTGCCCCAACAGTCTGAATATTCTATACGGGGGTCTTTGTCTTTAATTTGTGTACGTTGTATCGTGTGCTCATGGTATGTCTGAACTATATGTGTGTGTGTTTAGTCAGGGTTCTTCACTGTACCCTTCATGCTAGTCTGCCCGATACTCCCCTAGGTCGACTCAGCCTAAATGACCACCACACACTGTCTAGTTTGTTCGTGGAGACAAAGGGTTCCCAGCCTCCACCTCGGGGTGTCGTATTCCAGTTCGGGTTTCCCTTCAATTCATTGATTCAGTCACTCTTTTCAGGTGTAGTTACCATACAAAGTAAGATTTCCAAACAAAAGCCGCTCGTTAAATAATTATCAAATGGTACATAGGCTTTAGTGTTGGGAACTATTGTGTTTCCACAAATTCATGTCAGTAGCAAGCGATAGATATACCAGTTTAACACGAAGGATGTTGCGACCAATATCATCCGTAATAGAGGTTTGTGGGTTAGATCGCGTAAATATATAAATGTTGTGTCGTTAAAACCCGCCACCACCCGACACAGCCAACTAGTAAGGGTTGTCACGTAAACAGAACGTGACAATTCGTCACTAGTACATCACTAGAGTGTAGTGTATAGTGTAGTGTATAGTTGTGTACTGTATAGTGTAATGTATTGTGTAGTGTATAGTGTAGTGTACTAGTACAGCACTAACCGTTGTGTTGGAGAACAAAGCCACAACATTCACAAACTAAGTACGACGTTTCGCCAGTAACTACAACTAGCTTCATCAGGCGACAGCCTGACAGATCAGTTTGTAAATGTTGTGGCTTGGCTCTCCAACACACCGATTAGTGCTGTACTAGTACACTATACACTCCACAATACACTACACTATACACTACACTACTATACACTACACACTAGTGCTGTACTAGTGACGAATTGTCACGTTGTTTACGTGACAACCCTTACTAGTTGGCTGTGTCGGGTGGTGGCAGGTTTAAACGACACATTTATATATTTACGCGATCTAACCCACAAACCTCTATTATGATAGGTGTATCATTTAACGACACGGGTGGCAATGGTTTAATCGGGCTACAACCGTGCTGATGAGAAGTTAAAACCCTCCCATTTGCCTTCAGAATGGAATGCAAACAAATATGGTGACGGATCTGCTGATTTGGTAGTGATGCACAATCGCACGAAACAACTCAACACGCTCATCACTGACACTGTGCATGGCCTTGAAAGGAAAACATATATATAATAGGCGACGTTTCGGGTAATGGGCCTTCATTGCACAAAATAATTCAAAAGGCATTGATTCTTGGATGAGTTAAGTGAAGCCGGAGTAGCGAGTGACATGTTGACGGGGGCGAGCCAAACTCAACTAAACCCTCATCGACCAACGTGGTCAAGTTTGGTCAAACAATCCCATAAACCGACACGGAGTGGCGTTAAGGGGACTGCATTTTATTCTGAGATATTCTTAAAATGTTCCAGCATTTATTTTCAGTGAACAAATTAGTAGTTTTTATTTGTTTAATGGTTAAAACAGCCAGACCTAACTTTATTTGACATTACTCAGTTGTGTTGATGACTTTATTTTCTCTTTCTCTCGTGCGTGCTTCGCGTCTCGCACTAAACCGTCGACCGTTGCTCTCTTGAAATCTGGAGAGTTTTGTTTGAGTAAAAGTGTTGTGCTAAACGCCGTTACCATGGCGACCTTTCTCATGCAAATCAGGTCGCCGTGGCAACGGACGCGGCGCGGCCCTGCCGCGAGGCCGCGCGCCTCGCTTCCGTTGCTACAAACAGCGCGGCGGTTGTGGGGGGGGGGGCCAGGGGGTGAGGGGGGGGGGTTACCTGGACAAAAGCGTTAAGATTCAAACGAGCCAATCAGCGCTGTCCCTCACTTTGCCGCCACGGCAATGGTAAACGGACGCGGTGCGGCGCAGCCAATGGGAGCACGCGTCCCCCTCCCCGCACCTTCGCGTTGCTGCCACCCTCGGACGGCTCCGCGTCGCTGTGGGGCGCGGAGTATAAAAGGCGGAGCGGTGAGGCCAGGCGGCCATTCGAGCTCACGGCAGCTGCATAAAGGCTGAGACGAGCGAGATCCTCCTCACCCAGTCGCCTCCTTCGTTCAGCTAAAACAACAACATGGTAAAGTATATCACAATTCATGTTATTTTACGATATATATGCACCGTCACAAGCCTATGTCTATATCGATACGGTGCGCCTGTTTCGTTGAATTGCAGGGTAAAATAGAAATGAACGGGATTCTCTGTAAAAGGAGGCACCGCGCATATCGAGAATTTTCCAGGGGATGCGATTGGCCATGTTGGGTTTTCTGTGCTAAATAAATAAATATATTTTGATTTAAAGCTTTCGTGACTGCAGGGATTAATATTATTGGTTCTTTCGGTAAAGTCACGTTGAAGGGAAACAAAATAATAAAATTTTTAAAACAATTGTATTGTTTCCCTTCTACGTGACTTTACCGAAAGAACCAATAAAATAAATAACTGTCACGCATTGCGGGGTTGAGGACCGTTCGCCAAAGCCCGCACCGTTAGATTTTATTGCATTTGTTGCACTGTGATTTTTTTTCTCAGCTGTCATCATCATTGTTGAAATTCACAATATGCAATGTATTCATCCAGCAATGGATTGACCATGGTTGATCGTGAATCTTATTTTTTTTTTCATATTGAACATATTCAACGTCGTGGCAGGTTAAGCTTCGTAATTTTTTAGATTTTTTTTTATTGTGTAATTATGAAATATACATTCGCGTGAGTATTGTGTTCGATTATTGTGTGTATTGTACATTAATAAATGCGTTTTTAAAAAATGCACCGAGGCTGGTGTTACACGCACGGATGTGCGCGTTACATGGGATGACAGGCACCGCAATGCGCCCATAGAATTTAAACAAAGAAAATTACATTGCGAGTACGAGAGCGCTTGGCTTGAGAAACCTGATGTCATTCTTTCCCAGCCACACTGGCACTGGCCAATGGCCGTGCCTGTATTCCCGTTAACGTCCGTTGTTACAACAACAGCAGCTACCGTGTGTGTAGCTGCTGCTGTTGTTACAGCAAACGGCTACGCGATGCCGTCAGTCTGCACGAACCGCGTTTCCCCATTGCCCGTGGAGCCTTCGCCACTCCCCTCCATCTCGTGCTGCCCCTCCCTCTCTAGCCCATCCCAGAGCGTGACATCCTTTATCTCAAGCCCAGTAATGAGAATACATCATTCTCCGCGCCCCATCTTGTTTTCTTTCCATGGCGCACGCCCCCCACCCCGAACTACCATCACGAAAAATCTGCCTTTTTAAATAATTAATGGGCTATTCGGCCACACATATATATAGAAAGAAAAACCCCACCAGCTCTAAGCAAATACAGTAATCGCTAAAGAATGTGCAGCCTACTATTAATCAGACTGGAGTCATGCGGGCTGCAGAGCCATACCACGACTCCCTAAAGACAAAGATCCCCTGTTACAGACGAGTGAGGCGAGTGCTGCGAGCCAACAACAATGGAGGCTGGCACGGCACACGATGGGGATGGTGGAGCATAGAACCACACGTGTGGCTCTGCCTGGTCTCTCCATTGTGAGACGTAGTATATTCTGGTGTTTTCGAAATGGCTTGATGTAACCCAGGCTGCCTTTGCAAAAAATGCATTGCTGTATATCTCAACTTGCCTATATTTTATTTTCTGGTTAAATAGAGGCAACTGCTCTCCTATATTGTTGGTATTTACACACAGCATCCCATATAGGGATACCCGGGGGCATTAAAAAGCCACTTACCACAGATGGCCACATAGTAATCGAATGCAGTTTGTCATGTTTGACAATCGCTGCACCGCCGCTGACACCACATGCTACCGACGGGCATGGTGGTGAATAAAATCCAAGTTGCAGAGATCGTAGCAGAATACATGAACCACTGCACCACCTCTCCCCGTGTCGGCACTCAATATTTCTGCTGGTACTGACCCCATGTCAATGTCTGTTTCCTTCTGTGTCCCCTCTGCTCCCCGCACAGCGTGAGTGCATCTCCATCCACGTGGGGCAGGCTGGCGTGCAGATCGGCAATGCATGCTGGGAGCTCTACTGCCTGGAGCACGGCATCCAGCCCGACGGGCAGATGCCGAGCGACAAGACCATCGGAGGGGGCGACGACTCCTTCAACACCTTCTTCAGCGAGACCGGCGCGGGCAAACACGTGCCCCGCGCTGTGTTCGTGGACCTGGAGCCCACCGTAGTGGGTGCGTGAGGGCCTCCCGTGTGAAACCAGAGAGTGGGGGGAGATGGAACAGAGATGGGGACCCCCTTTCATTTCTTGCACCACAGCCCATACGAACCAGATTCAGACTATTTATACTGGAGGAATCTGATGAGCCATTAAGATATTTTTCACAGATGTCCAGTAACCATGCCAACCCCATTTTTTGGTAAATGGATGTCTCGGTCACTGAGACAATTTGTCAAGGCCATTTGTGACTTTTGCTCCGTTATATGTTTCAAATTAATGTGGGACATTGCTCATCCTCTACATTCCCCTGATCAGGGCTAATGTATAAAAACATTTGTCTTTTCACCGGTGATAGGCTTACTGAACCATTGCTTTCTAACAGCATTTGTTTAATTGGGCAGTATTCATAGATATTTCCTCATAGAGGGCCCATTGCAGAAATACTATTGGGTTGCTTTGTGTGGGAAGCAAGAGATCACTACAAACATGTAGCTCATTGAGCACAATCGAGCACATTGTATAATCTATGCACAGCCACGGTGCATTGTAATACAGACCAAGGCCTGTTCACAAGAAATAAAACATTGTAACATTAAGTGCTGTCAAAGCAATGAACTGGGTGATCTAAGTTTGATTTCTGGCCATAGATTACACAAGTGGCAAATTATATATAAACTGGTCCTGGGACTCCCAATTCACCAACCTTCACTGACCACAGAAGTGGATTTACAAATGTCTGTATAATACATTACATTACGAAGTGCTATCAGCCACAACAGTTTATTTCCCATTGGCGTTTTTGCCGATCGCACGTGACTACGGACTGCAAGTAAAATGACGTGTGAGGTGTTAATCGACCGGCGTGGCCTGTGTGTGCAGACGAGGTGCGCACGGGGACGTACCGCCAGCTCTTCCACCCCGAGCAGCTGATCACGGGCAAGGAGGACGCCGCCAACAACTACGCTCGTGGCCACTACACCATTGGCAAGGAGATCGTCGACCTGGTGCTGGACCGCATCCGCAAGCTGGTGAGAGAGCCCATCCACAGAGTACTCCCCCTCTTTCAGAAACGTAGCCATCAGCGCTGTCGTTGCCCTCATCGGTTTTGGCCATCGTTTAGCACGGTTGCCTACGAGAGTACAAGGACGAGCAATTCACCAAAATTCGGCAACAACAAAGGTCCCCTCTAAAGCGCTAGTTTATGTTTTAAGAGGACATGGTTTAACATGCAGAGTGGGCCCGAAATGTTTATTGGAGAGAACTAGCGGTTCGAAGATCACCGTCCATCCCATTGCAAAGCGAAAGATGTCGAGCCATTAGCAGAGAGTGAGCAACAGTGCAGGTTTGGACAAGGTGAGCGAGAGTGGTGAGATTGCAACAGGCACCGCCGAAGCATGATGACAAGTCTGTCAATAAATGTAGCAAAGGTTCACATGATGTATGTGTCTCACGAAGGAAGTTTAATGCATTGATACATCATATCCCTTGTCATTAAGCACCGTATAAATTAATGTTTGAACATTGAATGCAGTCTTCTGGTTTTAATGTGATCTTCCTCTGACCCAGGCGGATCAGTGCACGGGGCTGCAGGGCTTCCTGATCTTCCACAGCTTTGGCGGTGG
Source organism: Lethenteron reissneri (assembly GCF_015708825.2). Taxonomy (NCBI): domain Eukaryota; kingdom Metazoa; phylum Chordata; class Hyperoartia; order Petromyzontiformes; family Petromyzontidae; genus Lethenteron; species Lethenteron reissneri. Next base: position 22,985,385 of record NC_083801.1, read on the forward strand.
CACGGGCTCGGGCTTCACCTCGCTGCTCATGGAGCGCCTCTCGGTCGACTACGGCAAGAAGTCCAAGCTGGAGTTCGCCATCTACCCGGCGCCGCAGGTGTCCACCGCCGTGGTGGAGCCCTACAACTCCATCCTCACCACCCACACCACCCTGGAGCACTCGGACTGCGCCTTCATGGTCGACAATGAGGCCATCTACGACATCTGCCGCCGCAACCTGGACATCGAGCGCCCCACCTACACCAACCTCAACCGCCTCATCGGCCAGATCGTGTCGTCCATCACCGCCTCGCTGCGCTTCGACGGTGCCCTAAACGTCGACCTCACCGAGTTCCAGACCAACCTGGTGCCCTACCCGCGCATCCACTTCCCGCTGGCGACCTACGCACCCGTCATCTCGGCCGAGAAGGCCTACCACGAGCAGCTATCCGTCGCCGAGATCACCAACGCCTGCTTCGAGCCGGCCAACCAGATGGTGAAGTGCGACCCCCGCCACGGCAAGTACATGGCGTGCTGCATGCTGTACCGCGGCGACGTCGTGCCCAAGGACGTCAACGCCGCCATCGCCACCATCAAGACCAAGCGCACCATCCAGTTTGTCGACTGGTGCCCCACGGGCTTCAAGGTCGGCATCAACTACCAGCCGCCCACCGTGGTGCCCGGGGGAGACCTGGCAAAGGTGCAGCGCGCCGTCTGCATGCTCAGCAACACCACGGCCATCGCCGAGGCCTGGGCTCGCCTGGACCACAAGTTCGACCTCATGTACGCCAAGCGCGCCTTCGTGCATTGGTACGTGGGAGAGGGCATGGAGGAGGGGGAGTTCTCGGAGGCTCGCGAGGATCTGGCGGCGCTGGAGAAGGATTACGAGGAGGTGGGCGTCGACTCGGTGGAGGGAGAGGGCGAGGAGGAGGGAGAGGAGTACTAGAGCCGGAGGCTCGTCTGTCGGCCAGTGGCCGCGCTCCTTCAAGCAAAACAAAAAAATTTTGGTGTGTGTCCTACTTTTTCTATCCAACTCATGGGGTTCGGAGTCCCACCTATCTTTGTACCACGCATATTTGTGAAGCCCTATTTTTCTGCTACAAGAGTCCTGTACAGTGTTCTTGTTCTTGAAAATAAATAAAGAGGTCACATACCAACTGGTCGTTTCACTGGTGCGCGTTTTATTTCGGGGACGTTTGCGAGTTGTGCGGTCGGTCGATGGGCGCTGTCGATACTGTGAGGATGGAACGATGCGTGCGTTGTCTGTTTATCCATTGCTGCGATTCATCACCGGCTTAATACGCCCTCGGAATTGGGCAGCATATCGACCATAGCACTCAATCCAATTTGGGAGGTAAATCAGCCTTTGGATGCTTCTCTCGTTAACGTCTGACTCCGTGGCCCTACTGGACTTCTGTGAAAGAGCTTTATAGCTCATTGGATTCCTCTCGTATAAGTAAATATTCTGATTCTGTTAACCCACCTGACGATTTTCACCTCACCCAGTTTTTTTTCCTCTTTGTTGTCACGTGCATTTTATTATTTTATGGAGGTGGTTTAATGTTACGAAATTAATTATTTAACGCTTTAATTGCCATCTGCTGGTGTGTTGTAACCACACTGCTTGGGGCTGTGGCAGAAATCTGTAGGAGAGGCCACATGGGGATGAGATCCAGACGGCTGCAGCTTGTGTGACCCAGTTTAAACTTTAATAGATGAAACTCGAATGTAATGACAGTTGCATTCCACTATGGGAACCTCATTTGCCAGTAAAAATATGATAATTGGTTTTTTACCCTTCTATCTGGCAACAAAACTGACACCTTTTTACAAGGAGTCATGTTTGCATAGACCGCAATACCTGCAGTCATAATACAAAAGGACAGTGCACATTATCAGAGTTATGTCTTTTGTTTGTATTATGACTACAGGTATTGCGGTCTATGCAAACATGACCCCTTGTAAAAAGGTGTCAGTTTTGTTGCCAGATAGAAGCGTAAAAAAACAATTATCAGTTGCATTCCAGTTATGTTTTTCCTAAATGCTCAGTAAAATTAAGGGTTTGTTTTGCAGTATTAAATTGAATATGCACCTTGAAATTATACATATTTCAGATGTATTTAGGATGCTTAGACATCTTAAATGATTTATATACACAAGTACACGTGTTTGTCTTGAATGGAGTATTCTTCCCAGTAGGGTACATTTTTGTATTTGGAGCGGTGACAGTACATTGCATTATAAACTCAAGTGACTTGATGTCGATGCACAACCACAGCGAGCATCAATGATGAATGATATCTGAACTGGTAATGGGGTGCCCCTTCCCAAAATACCTTTTTTTATCAACACCACCATGGTGTAGTATGGTCAAGCGACCCCCGTGACTCACTGTGCGAGGCCACCCAACGGTTGGCTGACTGGATTGTTCAAAACGTGTGCTTTTAGATTCTTCAACGGTGTATTCAAGTAAACCGCACACTTGTGGCAAACATTGGAAGGCCATTGTGCCTGTCACCCTAACACGAACCACATTGAGTTTTCCATTGATTCCCTTTTTAGGTAAATTCACGCAGTGCCACGTGGTGTAGAGTAAACACGCTGTGTCGTCCTCACAAAAGAAGAGAGCTCCGGCAACGGAACCCCATCCTTGCACCACCAAGCAAAGCGCTTCATGCAGCCCCACACTCCAGTCCGTTTGCAGGTGGTTTGCCACGGTTCAAGTGTTGCTGTATTTAGCCAGGTGAGAAGCTCGAGATCATGATGTGCAAGTCACCTGGGTCACATTACAACTAAAATAAAAGTACAGAGAGAAAGGAAGATCTCGTAAAATCGTCATCACTACACAAACAAATCGATGCTAAATTATACATTTCCTGCAAGAAGTCGTCTGCGGAAGGTTATTTATAGACTGATAGGACTAGTACGAATTGACATGCACTACTCGTGTGTACACTGACGAGGGTACAAGTGACGCCATGGCTGCTACAGAGCCTCGTTCTCCCCTCGTGTACGGCACAGCAATAGCGATACGCGCTCCCCACGTGACGATGGCAATGCTCGTCACGAATGATAAGACCAGAGTATTGTATGCTCGCAACATTATTATTAGCATTAGGCTTGCTTATCCTGGACGGCCTCGCTGAGTCTCAAGACTCCGTCGGGTCCTGCCAAGTTTTTGCATTAGGGGATAATGGTTTCTGGATATAATCCCAAATGAGTAATGTGCCGGGATTGTTCAAATTTGGACCATTAAAGTGCGTGTGAGAATGGTCATATTAACCATTTTATGCAAGTTATATGCCAAGGTGACAGCCTAATGCATTGACAACTTTTTTTTAAACAGTTGCTGAGCACAGGCCCAAGCGGCCAGAAACAAACAGCTTTTAAAAAACATAAAAATTGTAATTCACACGTTTCTTGACCAGAGCAAGGGGTATAGCGCCCTTGTAAGTTGTAATGGTTTGCGGTGTGGGAGCGAAATAGAAATTACAATTATTATCTTAACTATGAGAGGCATTTCTGTCTGTCTGTGTCTCTGTCTGTGTGTGGCCGAAACTTGCGAAGGATTGGCTCTCAAACGGTGGGGTTCACGTGTAAAACAAGTAGCCAGGTCCCACGTCATAAGCCCCGTGCTGAGCCAGCGCTATTCCGATTTCGCGTCCATCACCTTCAAAGTAGTTTGATACTGGTAGGAACCACTTGGTTCCACCAGCCCACAGGGGATTATTGTGTCCGTCCGTCGTGCATCCAAAAATGGGAGGGGTGGGGCTGGGTGGAGAGGGGAGGGTGGGGAGGGGTTGGGTGGGGAGGGTGGGGAGGGGCGGGGTGGGGAGGGGAGGATGGGGAGGGGCTGGGTGGGGAGGGGCTGGGTGGGGAGGGGGAGGGTGGGGCTGTTGATTCGGGGGTGAGAAGGGTGGGGCTGGGTGGGGAGGGGCTGGTCACCCCGTGGTGTCCTTATAAAACTCAACGTTTAACCTACTCACGCCGGCTTGTGCCCGCCCTCACAGTCGGGCATATTTGCGGAATACACCACGCCGCCGTTGATCCTGGCCATTGACCGTTCCTACCAGCTCCCTCCGCAGGAATGTGTTTAGCGATTTTAATGCTGTTTTCGGTTATTAATTTCTTACATAGCGTGTGTTCGACCCTACCAACTGACACGCGTTCGGTGGGGGTGAGAGGGGAATTATCTTTCGTGTGGACACTGAGCAAGGTAACACAGATTTACGGCTCCCTTCAAACATTACCCTGACTGTTTACTCATCACAAATTGCCTTTTATAGGTAAGACATTGCATGACAGAGATGAACCAATGTTTATGAAGAATAGCCTTTTTCTGTACTCTTGAGGCATAACCAGCCATGCAATATCACTTACTGCACAGGGGCAAACCAATATACTCAATTATATCTGCATTCTATCATAGTTACACTTGTCCTCTCAGTACGGGGGTTGAGCAGTGACGTTATGTCAATTATGCTTGATTGGTGCACATCTGCTCATAATTACAGGTAGATTAGGTTAATTTTGTATTCGTTGACTTTCATTAATTTCCCGCTGTTGCTCGCGGCAAATATTTGCACCAAAATGCCGGAACACCCTCGCAGTCGCTCCTAATTACTTATTATACACGTGTGCATTTCCCCTCTCCCTTGCTTCTTTCGTGAAAGTCACGTACATAGATAACTATTATTTACGAACTTATTTACTCTATATAAGAGTGTGCATGTATACGTCCATGTGTGCGTGTGAGTCCATTTATGTATGTGCGTTGTGTCTGTGCGAGTCTGTGTGTTTTTGCGTCAATGTGTGTGCGAGTCAATGTACAGTATGTGTGTGTGTGTGACCGTCGCTGTGTTTGTGTACGTCCATATGTGTGTGTGCGGTGTGTGTTTAAGTTTGTGTGTGTGTAAGGCCATATGTGTGTGCGTAGTTCCATGTGCGTGTGAGTCTATGTATGTGTGTGCTGAAGCCGATGTGTTTGTGTGTGTTAGTCGATGTGTGTGTAGTTCCATATGTGCCAGTCCATTGTGTGTGTCGAAATGTGTGTCTGCGTGAGTCCATGTGCGTTTGTAAGTCGACATGTGTTTGTGTGTGTATGTCGATGTCTTTGTGTGTGGGTCGATGTGTGTATGTGTAGGTCTATGTGTGTGTGACTATGTATTTGTGTGTTTCAGTACATGTATGTGTGTGTAAGTCGATGCGTGTGTGTGTAAGTCGATGCATGTATGTGAGTCGCTGTGTGTATGTACGTCGATATGTGCATGTGTAAGTTCATGTGTGATTAGTCCGGACAGGCAACGCTGTCGTGGGCAGTGCTGTGGGGGGAGGGCCAATTCCAATTGACCTTTCCCCTCATGGCGTTTGTAACCACCACAGCAACCAAATGGGGGCTCTGGATGGGTGCGAGGGGTTGGTAACCCCTCCACCTTCAATTAAATATCACTAAATCACGACGAAATAAGCTTGTGCCGGAGGCTTCGGGGGCACAGGCGTCTATGACGTCTCTTGGCCAAACCCCATTTGGCAGAGCCAGGAGACTGAATCCTCCAGAAAAAACAATGAACCACTACGTGTGGCCACGTGGAAAGTTCAAACGCTCACTGCAGAGGAGAGGCTCTCACTCCTCTGTCGGGAGCTGGACCGGTACCGCCTGGATCTCTGTGGTATTCAGGAGGTCCGGTGGACCGGCTCTGGCTCCTGCCACCATGAGGGGTGGACAGTCCTCTACTCGAGGCAGGAGACTGCCAAACAACAGGGTGTGGATCTTCTTCTGAATGAAATAATGAAGGGGGCGTAGGAGCGTGGCGGTGAGGTGTGGGAAGCTCTAAGCCCCAGGCCACTTTGGGCTCGCCTTTTCATCAACCAGAGGCGAGGAGTGGTGGTCGTGGTAACTTATGCCCCCACTCAAGACGAACATCCGTGGGGGGTTGCAGGCAAGGCCGATGAGTCAGATGCCTTCTATGACCTGTCACAGGTGCTAGCTAAAGTGGCCCCTCGGGATAGAGGCATCTTGTTGGGTGACTTCAATGCCCGAGTTGGTCATGATGCTGGCACCTGGTCTGGAGTGATTGGAAGGCATGGGCCAGGTCAGCTCAATAACAAAGGCAAGAGGCTGCTAGATTTTTGTGCAGCCCATTGCTTTGTTATTACCAACACGCTGTTCTGCTGTTCTGGCATCGGCGCATCCACACCACATCATGGATGCATGCCAAGTCCAGGCAAGAACATCTGCTGGACTACATAGTGACGGAACAACGAATGCGGGCCCTTGTCCTTGACACCAGGACCTACCGTTGAGCTGATCTGTTCACTGACCATCGACTTGTCATCTGTAAGATGCGCCTGCCATTCTTCCACTCCGGTGGTGGATGTACACCCAGGGCCCCATTCAAACCCTTAGTGGCATGGTCTCAGCTAGCTGATAAAAGTTGCAAGCGAGAATTTCATCATCGCTTGTGGCTGGGATTGGCATCGTCTCCCACTCCTCCTGATGTCGAGGGGAAATGGGCGAGGTTTAGGACTGTGGCTCATGCAGCTGCAATGGCTGCTTTGTGTACACGGTCGAGACCTCCCCAGAGACCCTGGCTGACAGAGGAAGTGTTCAAGCTGGCTGAGAAAAAGCGACAGGCCCACTCTCATCGGCTACAGCATCCCACGTCGGAGAATGAGGAGGCTTACCGCAGCCTTCACTCAGGGGTTCAGAGAGCCGTGAGGCACTGCAAGGATGGGTGGTGGTCGCGGGTTACTGATGAGATGGAATCTGCCTAAATGGCATCAAAAAATAACCTGCAGCGTCGCACCTATTACCATCATTAGGGGAAAGAACGGCGTTTGTGCACAGACTGCCCTACATGACATAACAACAGTCTGGACCACTGGACGGGTTCTGCAGGATTGGAAGGATGCCCTGATGGTTCCACTCTTTAAGAAGGGGGATCGCACAAATTGTAACAACTACAGGGGCATCTCACTCCTCAGTGTGCCAGGAAAGGTCCTGGCACACTGAGGCTAAAGTACAGAAAGTTGGCACAGTAGGGGGTACAGGTGGTGCATCAGCCAGTCGTGTCAGTCGACCTGTGGCACCTGCTGGGTCTGCCCCGTGACCTCCTGCCAGCGGGCGGTCGACACGTCACGTGGCCTCAAGGTGCACATAGCCTGGTACAAGCGTCGTGGTGACGTCACCGCTACTTCGTGGCGAATGGCGGTTGTTGTGTGTGAGTCAATGTGTGTGTGTGTAAGTCTATGTGTGTGTGAGTCCTTGTGTGTGTGTAACTCCATGTGTGTGTGTAAGTAATGTCGATGTCTGTGTGTGTGAGTCCATGTGTGTGTGTAAGTCGATGTGTTCCTATGTGTGTGGGCCGATATCAGTGTGTGTGTAAGTCGATGTGTGTGTGTCTTTTTCGCCCGGGCAACGTCGGGTGCTTCTCGCGAGTTTATTATAAGAGCCTGGTAAGATAAAAAGAGAGGCCACGGGGGGTGTTACAATGTCGAACGGTCTCCGTTGTGGCTACCACTATTACTGCCGTGTGTGTTGATGCTGTGAGTGTTGATGTTGTGTGTGTTGATGTTGTGTGTGTTGATGCTGTGTGTGTTGATGTTGTGTGTGTTGATGTCTTGTGTTGATGTTGTGAGTGTTGATGTTGTGTGTGTTGATGTCGTGTGTTGATGTTGTGAGTGTTGATGTTGTGTGTGTTGATGTCGTGTGTGTTGATGTCGTGTGTGTTAATGTTGTGTGTTGATGTTGTGTGTGTTGATGTTGTGTGTGTTGATGTCGTGTGTTGATGTTGTGAGTGTTGATGTTGTGTGTGTTGATGTCGTGTGTTGATGTTGTTAGTTTTGATGTTGTGTGTGTTGATGTTGTGAGTGTTGATGTCGGGTGTGTTGATGTTGTGTGTTGATGTTGTGTGTGTTGATGTCGTGTGTTGATGTTGTGTGTGTTGATGTCGTGTGTTGATGTTGTGAGTGTTGATGTCGTGTGTTGATGTCGTGTGTGTTGATGTCGTGTGTGTTGATGTTGTGTGTGTTGATGTTGTGTGTGTTGATGTTGTGTGTGTTGATTCTGTGTGTGTTGATGTCGTGTGTATTGATGCTGTGAGTGTTGATGCTGTGAGTGTTGATGTTGTGTGTGTTGATGTCGTGTGTTGATGTTGTGAGTGTTGATGTCTTGTGTGTTGATGCTGTGTGTGTTGATGTCGTGTGTGTTGATGTTGTGTGTGTTGATGTTGTGTGTGTTGATGTCGTGTGTGTTGATGTTGTGTGTGTTGATGTCGTGTGTGTTGATGCTGTGTGTGTTGATGTCGTGTGTATTGATATTGTGAGTGTTGATGTTGTGTGTGTTGATGTCGTGTGTTGATTTCGTGTGTTGATGTTGTGAGTGTTGATGTTGTGTGTGTTGATGTCGAGTGTGTTGATGCTGTGTGTGTTGATGTCGTGTGTGTTGATGTTGTGAGTGTTGATGTTATGTGTGTTGATGTTGTGTGTGTTGATGTCGTGTGTGTTGATGCTGTGTGTGTTGATGTCGTGTGTGTTGATGTTGTGTGTGTTGATGTCGTGTGTGTTGATGCTGTGTGTGTTGATGTCGTGTGTGTTGATGTTGTGTGTGTTGATGTTGTGTGTGTTGATATTGTGCGTGTTGATGTTGTGTGTGTTGATGTTGTTTGTGTTATGGCGAAGTCATCGCTGATTCACGCCTCACGGGTTGCACCTGGCTGCGTGCGAGTCAATGGGGTGACTCTCCAACGCACCGTGCGTGCTGAAAGCGGCAACTCATGGGCACGTTTTGTTGACGTGACAAACCTCACGAAGTTGCCTATCGGATTATTCTTGCGAGCCCAACTACGGACGTCTGGCGGCTGGTGGCGGGGGGAGCGAGCTGGGGACACGGCTCCAGCTGCACGCACTCGGGTCGGGGACGCACGAGCCCCGTGACCGTGAATGGTGACAGACGGGGGGGGGGGGGGGGGGGGCAGCACAGTGAGCTCCCTGGTCTGGATGAGACTCTCCCTCCTCGGGTCGCCCCATCCCCCGCTCTCCCCCAAGCTCTCCCCACCCCTCCTCTCTGCTGACCCATTTTAAAGTGCTACTTTATCTCCGTTGTGATGGGTTTAAGGGGAGCGTTCACACGACAACTGAAATCAATAATCGTGCACCCCACTGTGCGAGGTTTTCAGACATCGATTCTCCCTCGTCCGTCTCCCCCCGACCCACCGTGCCCCCCCCCCCTCGTCCCACTGCACGCGAGATGATGGGAGCGTCGCTCCGACGTCAGCGCTGAACCCCACGCCCCACGTCACCCCCCCCCAACATCCCCTACATCCAACCCCCCTCCCACCCTTCTCGAGTCACTCAAGGACAAGGATCTAAACACACAAACTCAACGTTCAGAGCCCTAAGTCTATCCACTTGTGGAATACAGCCTCCCCACGCCGCGTCGGGCGTTGGGGTTGTTTGGTCATACTTCACCACGACGGTCAGCAGGCAGTACAATAATATATTGGTGTGTGCACTTCCATCTGCCGCCTGTAAGGCCGGTTATGCACGGTGGACCAACCACTCTGGCCGTCTGTGAAAAAAAGCTTCATAGCTCATCGGATTCCTCCTGCAGTCCAAGTAAACGATTGGGCCCTGCGGCCTCGGCTCTGGGGTGAGAGAGCCAGCGGCTTCGCCGTGGTCGACGACTGCCGAGCACCGCGGCGACCCCACGCGGTGTGGACAGATGAAGAGTGGCCCCGGTGGGAGGGGGGCCTGGGCCCCGGTGGGGGGGGCCCTGTGCCCCGGCGTCTCCCCTCTCCCGAGACGCGGCTCGTGGCCCCACCGCGCCGCGCGCTCCCACAGCGAACACAACGACTCAACGCGGCCTTAAAAGGAAACACAAATGAATGATGGTCGTGCTATGAAGAAGGGCCATTCCCCGCACATGATATGTTTCTTTTGATTTCAAGGCCACGCAGTGTTGTCATTGTCGTCGTGTTGGCCTGTTGTTCATAGTGCTTGTGCACCACTGCCGACACGGCAACTGCACCAAATCAACTCAGCCAAAACTATTTTTATTTTATTTTACCAGACAAGGCCCACTGAGCTATGTAGCTCTTTTTTTAAGAAGCGACCTGGCCACAACTGATAGCTCAACGAAGTGACATATCACGTGTAAAGGTATTGCAGCCACATACTCTAAACGCATGGAGATTCTAAATGTGGAGGGAAAAGCCAGAGGACCTGGAGAAAAATCCATGCGATCGCGGGGAGAGACACGAAAATCAAAATATACAGCAGCAGGCGTCAGGGTCGGGATTGAACCCACGTCCTCCTGTATACCAGGCGAGGTAGTTAACATCTCCTAGCCACCGTGGCGCCTTCGAGTAAATCACTTCTCTAGCGAGCGTCACGAGGGATGGGAGGAGATCATCCTCGTGACGCGTGCGGAGCGGGTGGCGGGCAGCACCCTCCCCACTCCGCCTTCTCGATTCGTATTCAAGTCAAACCGCGTTGGTGCAAAGCTCAGAGAGCTCTGAGAGACAAATTCATGCGTGAGCAGAATGCACGCCAGGCACGCCGTGGTGGCCGAGATGTTGACTCCATCGCCTGGTATACAGGAGGTCGTGGGTTCGATCCCAACCCTGACGCCTGCTGTATATTTGGAGTCTGCGTGTCTCTCTCTCTCATCATCATCATCATCACGGTGGCTAGGAGATGTTAACTACCTCGCCTGGTATACAGGAGGCCGTGGGTTCGATCCCAACCCTGACGCCTGCTGCTGTATATTTGGAGTTTGCCTGTCTCTCCCCGCGGTCGCGTGGATTTTTTTCGGGGTCCTCCAGTTTTCCCCTCTCGGTTTAGAAACACGCGTTTATAGTATTTGGTTGCTATTAAATTCCCATACAATAATCCACTACGTTGAGCTGTCGTTTATGGCCAGGTCGCGTCTGAAAAAGCGCCGTATAGCGCAGTGGTCCTTACCTGGTAAATAAACACAGTTTATAGATTCAAATCAAGACAGTTTATAGATTGGTTTTTTAAATAGTTTAGATGGCGTCGTCACTCATCCTGTTGAGCTGTTCACATTTGTTGACAATTTGGTTCACATCCACTGTGCTGAGATTACAGTGAAGAGAGGCGAATCGTTAGCGGGAGAAGAGGAACAGATCAACAGAAAGAGACAACGCGTGGAACATCCAGATACATTGGGAAAGGCAAGAGAAGGGCAGGGAGAGACAGGAGTGTCTATTTTTTTTAAACATCGTTTGTGGGCTGGGAGGGACAGACGGCCGGACGCTCACGCCCAAGTGAGGTGTGGGTTGCTAGTTGAATGTTTGTACTGTATATATATAAACCACGTGGCGCTGGAGATGACATCCTGCATCGCCATCACGCGTCCAAGCAGAGCTCCGCTCTTGTCGCATCAGTGAGCTCCCTGATCCGGGTCCTTAAGTAGGTGCCATGACGTCACCGGCACAGCCGCGCACGTGATCGAGTTCAAGAGCGACGCGGTCGTTGATTGCCGGTTGTTCATTAGTAGCGAATGGCCGTCTAGGTTCGTTTGAAAAGGTGATCCAATTAGCAGTTGGTGAATTTATTACGGGGGTTAGCACGATGAGAAATTGACGATGCAGGTTGATGAAAGCGATTGGCTGGGAGAGAGAGGGATGCTGGGGGTGGGAGGGCAGCTGGGGGGGGAGGGATTGCTGGGGGGAGAGATGGGGGGGAGATGCTGGAGGGTTAGAGAGAGATGCTGGAGGGTTAGGGAGAGATGCTGGGGGGAGAGATGGGGGGGAGATGCTGGAGGGTTAGAGAGAGATGCTGGAGGGTTAGGGAGAGATGCTGGGGGGGGAGATGAGGGGGGGGGGAGATGCTGGAGTGGGGGGGGGAGATGCTGGAGGGTTAGAGAGAGATGCTGGGGGTGAGAGAGAGGAGGGAGGCTGTGGAGAGAAGGCGGTTGTGGAGTGGGGGAGTGGTGAGAGGTTTGAGCTTGGAGGGCCCTCCAGCCTCCAGTGCAGAGAGAAGGACCCGCGAAGACGACGACTCGGCAACGTCTCTCCGCTCGCACGCGCACAGAAGCAGCGACCCTCGCCTCCACCGGCCACGTGCACGCAGCCTGTGGTTCCCACGGACATAGCCAGTGACTTGCTCCTCAAGTAGAGAGTACTCCACGTAACCTTAACAATAATCATAATTTATGATTTTAACGCGCAGCCGCGCCCACAGTGTTCGCTCACTCTCGCAGAGAGAGGACGAGGTGCGAGGAGGAGGAACCACATATGAGGAGGAAAGCAGTAGCAGCAGCCACGAGGCGAGGCGAAGCAAACAATTTGCCAAGCTCTGTCGTCCTCTACATATTAAGATCTTTCCACCAATTAATGAGTTTAGTCGTGGGGGTCAATTGGAGCACTCAGCGAACGCCCATGCGTGCGAGGGGGCAAAACACTATCCCATACAGAGGGAAAAGTTGGCCTCAACACTTGCGTTTCCAACTTCTCCTGGCGAGCCAGGGTATGGCTTCTCGACACCCACGGGAAATGAGTTTGACAGCCCATCTGTGCGGTGATCCACCAACCCCCGCTGCCTCCACAGCGCCGCGCGCGTAGCCACCACCGCTCGGCTGATGCTTCATCGACCCTGTGTCGAAGTCTGGCCAGGATGTCCATGTTCAATAACTGTGTGAACCGAGCACTCTAACATAACACAATGCCACCCGGGCTGATAACACAATTCCATTATCCGTTCTTTGTCCAGGAAAGGCTCACCGAGTCTCAGTACGTTTTTGTTTATTCATGAGGGTCCTGCATTGGGAAACTTGCCCCATGCCATGAACATGGATGGTTGCACTGAACCCCATGACTGATACATCAAGGGTAAGCTTTCCTCTAAGGGACTCTTAATTATTATTGCCATTAAATTGTCCAAACATTCCAATTCAGGAGTCTCTTAAGCACGAGTCTTGAAGACTCGGGGAGGATTTCCTCAGGCAAATGGCACGGGCAGGAGGAGGGCTCCGTGAGCACGCGCCGCCTGCTGCTCTTGCCTGGCGCCCCCTCGTGGGGGACCCGTGAGGGACGAGGCCCAGCTGAGCTCCATCCACTCACAAACTACTGTCGATTAGAAACGTTTTGCTGGCTGGCTCCCTGTCTGAATTCCTGTCTGACTGGTTGGCACATCAATGTATGCGCGCGGTATGGACAGCGTGACCTCGAAATAAGTTTGGAAATACAGACCAGAGAAGGCAAGCGAAAGGTCGAGAGAGACAGGGCTCTGTCTCAGATGAAAAGTTTTGCTGGCTGGCTGCGAGGAGCAGTTGAGAGTTATTTATTTAAACAAAACTCGCGTCGTTGATTGCTTGCCTTGAATAAACGCTGCCCAAATGATGCACTCTCACATAGCCGTGCGTGCGGCTGATTGAATACAAATTTGAGAAGTAAAAAGTGAGCTACTCGTGATTCTAAAATACACACAATTCAACTAGCCGGACACAAGGTCTGTCTCTCACGCCACGACACAGCGATGGTTGAAGTGAAGGCCCTCGAGACGCTCTACATGCAGCCCCGCGGGCTGCCCACGGGGACGGGAGGGATGCAGGGTGGACACCAGGCGTCGGCCTTCCGTCCTCCTCTGGTCTCATCGTCCCGGCCAAAGATCGAGACGAGGGCACGCGCCGTCACGGGGCCTCTGCTCCGTGCTGTTCACGTGTCGAGCCGCTGGTGCGCTGGACGCGATGTGTGCCCGGAGAGCTGACGCAAGACGTCGGGGTCGTCAATTTCCGAGGCGCTTCCCAGTCCCTGCACTGTGGCGGAGGCTACGGCGCTAACGCGGGGCGATGGTCCTGACCGCTGGAGGTGCAAATCGCGCTCTGCCGCGTGCGTCACCAGTGGTTCATGTGAAGAAGCGCTTTGCATCTTATCCGATGACACGGGAAGGAGCCTGGTCTGCTATTGCTGCTGTTATACGTGCAGCGGTGCCCCAGCAGATATCCCTGAGCTGTGTGATTCTGCGTGACTCTCGGAGTCGAGGTGGTTCATCAGAAGTGTTGGCAGCGCTTGTTTAGCTCCTTAGGCCCTGCAGATTGTTGGGGACGATCTTCGATCTTGGCGGGGTTTGTGTCAGAAGAAGCGACACCCAGTCCGGTGCGTCTCGGTTGACCGGTTGCCAGGTTGCTTGACGGCCCACCTAGGAGCATGAGACAAGTTGGTAGTTGCCTTTGTCATGAACATCTCCGCCCTGTGCTTGCACACCACCGCTGCCAACGCAGCATCACCAAATACACCGAAGCTGAACCGCGTTACCAATCCTTGACACGAGGTGGCGACTCGGGCCCTCGTCTCGAGTTTATATTTTGCAGAGCCAGCAGTAGTTCAATGTTATTCTGTTTAACCAAGCGAGGACTCGAGCGACCGGGATAGGAGTTTTATTTGTATTAGTCACCCGTGGTATTAGTCTGCCAGAAGGGGGCGATACTTGCTGCGTGTAATCCCAATTGAGTGATTTGCGGTGTGATTGTCAGAATTTGGACCAACGGCCTACTCTTCTTTTATGGTATAAACAAACAATTACCAATGTAATGATGTGCTATTGAAAATGGCCATGGCTCGGAACGTCGACTATTATGTTTTTTTTTTTTACTTTTAAGGCCACGGCGTTATTGACACGGAGCGCGTTGGGTCGTTCTGTGCGCTGTGGGAGCTCGTGGGGACTGCAGGGCGAGGCTCGGTGGCGTGGGGCCACGAGCCGCGTCTCGGGAGAGGGGAGACGCTGGGGCCGAGGGGGTTCGACTCCCCTACTCGGGCACGTCTGTGTGACTGGAACTCGGAGATCAGACGCTCGAGACCTCGTATCGACTGTTAAGGAACGTGGCCTTGGGCAGGACGCGCCGTGCCCAGAAGGGACGGAATGACAGCACGCTGGGGAGCATAATTCATCGTTGCGTTTTCAAGGGACTCATTCTGTAGCGAGCCGCAGCGCTTCCACGCGCAAAGCGCGCAAAGCGCGCGCGGCATCTGCCGCCCCCTGTGACCTTGACGAGACGGAGCTCCTTCATTAGCCGAGATGGGCCGCGCCGAGTCGTAATTAACGCAGGGGGGTGAGGGGGGGCAGGAGGTGACCGCAATTCGCGGGGGGGGGGGGTTGGGGCATGGACATCTGGACACACCGGAGTCCGGCTGGCTCATTGTGATCGTCAGCGTCATGATTACATCATCATCTTCATCAGCAGCAGTAGCCATGATGCCTTGACCGCGCTTAGGAGTTGGTATAGCTCTGCAATTTGTGCTTATATAAGTGTCATCTATCTTCTTGGTTCTTTCGGTAAAGTCACGTAGAAGGGAAGTAATAAAATAATAAAAATAAAACATAATAAAATATTTTATTTTTATTATTTTATTACTTTCCTTCTACGTGACTTTACCGAAAGAACCAAGAAGATGAATCCCTGCAGTCACGAAAGCTTTGAATTAAAGTGTCATCTACTTTTAGTATTTATCTGTTTGTGATTTGCTTACCTTTCCTGTATTTGCACGCCTATCGTTTCATCGCTTTGTCTGTTGTAACTTTCTGACCCGCTCCTACTGGACGTCTGTGAAAAAGAGCTTATAACTGTTCGGATTTCTCCCGTATAAATCAAGATTCTGATGATTATGCGACAATCCACCCAGCTCCTGCATACAACCTCATTCCATAGCTCCATCTCCGTCCTTAGTCTCGACGGCTGCCCAGTTCGAAGCGCATTGACTCAACTTGATTAATGATGCACGTTAGGAACGTGCTAATAGGAGGTGCGGGGGAAGAACAACCAACGAAACACAACAAATATGAAACATGATGACATCTCTAACTAACAGATGTAGTCAGTAGATGTACTCGGGCCAGGTCACCAATGACTGCACAAACAGAACAACAAAAACAACTCAGCCCCGTGATGTACCCCAACCACCAACCCGTTTCTGTGCACCACGATCATCATCAGCCACGATCATCATCAGCCACGATCATCATCATCAGCCATGATCATCATCATCATCAGCCACTATAATCATCATCAGCCACGATAATCATCAGCAATGATCATCATCAGCTACGATCATCATCAGCTACGATCATCATCAGCCATCATCATCATCAGCCACGATCATTATCAGCCACGATCATCATCAGCCACGATCATCATGAGCCATGATCAATCCACTGTTGGATGAAGGCCTCCCAAAGTGGCCACCACCTCTGGGGCCATGGACGAGTCGTCATTCCTCGTTCTCAATCGGCGCCCTGCCTGGGGAGCTGGCACCCCGCTCCATCCAGCGGTGACCTCCTGACTCCCAACTCACCGCCGTCACCGCCGTCTCCTCCGCTTCTCTCGGCTCTAAACGAAATGCGAAGTCTCTGGAGGAGGACGTTTTTGTATCCGCGCCATTCTTGCAGCGCGGAGGCCATCGCTCAGAGGAGCCCTCGGCTGTGTCGCGGTAGGGGGCGATGTTGCGGCGCGAGTCGACCCAGCGGGGCGACACGCGGGATGTGCGCGAACTTGACTCGCGTCGCCCGGAGCACGCGTCCCGCTGTGTTTCAAGTGAGGACAAGGTGGTCGGTGAAGTCCGCTGTCAGAGCAGAGCAGAGCACGCGTGGAGTATTTGACGTTTATTTAGCCGCAGTATTAACCAGGGTCGCCCGCTGTTGCGGACCGCGAATATTGGCAAAAGCGGCAAGCGCGCTACAGCTGGTAGCGGCAAGCAGTAAACAAAGCAACTCATCACGTTCGTCAACAACGCTGTGTGACCTTCATAGACAAGAGATGTAACAGGTGACTCTTTGGGCAATGGCTCTTCTTCATAGCAGATACTCACATGATCTGAAGAAGGTCAATCGCCTGTGATATATTTATATGGTAACGTGTGTTGACGAGTGTGTTCCGTTCGTTGTAATGGTTTGAGAGGCTACTGAGACCACGTGGCTGTCCAAGGGAGACCTTCACCCAATCGTTTTAAAATAATCCTGTTGTCAATTGGCAAACGTATCGTATCGTAAACCTTGCAATGTTCACTCCGATTGTATCATCCTCACTCGGGACATGTGGGACGTTGCATCTTTATATATTACATTGGGATACATTTGGGTTGCACTGGCAAGTGCTGCGTGTTGATGTCACGGCCTCGTCTCCTCCTGGCTCTCTTCCTGTGCCCGTCCAGGGCGCGCACCGCGGGCACCAAGACGGCCGCTCCCTGCCGACTGCTGCCCCACGCAGCCGAGAATGCGCCCCGGGCGATGCGCGCGGAGGGCGGCCTCGAGACGCAGACGCAGGGAGGGGGACCCCCAGCAACCTCTCAGCTGGTGACTTTACACCACGAGTAACAGCGACAACGACAACCTGTGGTGACGAGTAACAACGACAACGACAACCTGTGGTGACGAGTAACAGAGTCGAGAGAGGCTCTCAGCTGGTGACTTTACACCACGAGTAACAGCGACAACAACGACAACAACGACAACAACGACAACAACTTGTGATCCCAGCAAACTGGGACTTCACTTTCCCACCTGCACATTCAGCCGCACCATAAAAAAAAATATAAATAACGGCCGGCTATATTTACACATACTTTTAAATAGAAACATATATCACAATGTGATCATTGAAGGGAAATAAAATTGTGTCGCAATTTCGCTAATTGAATGCCGTCACGTGACCCGCATGAATGAGAAGCAGCGGCCGCAGTCGCCGTGTCGGGGACGCGCGGAGCGGCGCCGCACTCAGCGGGCGGCGCGCGGCGGCTGTGGCCGGGCAGGGAGGGGCCCTGCGAGCTCGGGGCTCCCTCCAGGAGAGAGCAGGCGAACATTGTGTACGAGGTTGCTCGATGAAGAACACTCGGACGCGTTTGAGAGTCACGATTGTTGAACCGCATGGCCGTGCGCACGAATGCTGGGGCGAGGGTTTGACGGTGGGTCGGGGTTAAAATAACGAAGCAAAGAGGCGAGCGACAGCCGGGTGGAGTTATTCTTTTTCAAACAAAATCTGATTAAAAAACAAAACTTGTTGAAGGTTTAAAGCGGCGCATGCTACCCGCTCTCTGACAGAGAAAGCAAATGGGAACCCAACTGGAATTGCACTGCGAGGCAGAAAGAGGAACTCGGAGATCAGACGCTCGAGACCTCGTATCGACTGTTAAGGAACGTGGCCTTGGGCAGGACGCGCCGTGCCCAGAAGGAACGGAATGACAGCACGCTGGGGAGAGGCTTACGGAGCCCCAATGTGGTCTCAGGTCAGGGTGGTCCTGCACAGATGCCATGTTCTCTGTCCGTCTCCTACAGCAGAGGTGGAGCTGACGGAACGCCATCTCTGTTTTATTGACCTGGTCAAGGCCTATGATACCATCAACAGGCAAGGGCTCTGGGTTGTCCTTCGCGCTTTCAGCGTCCTTGACCCTCTGCTCACAATCATTAAGGACCTTCACGATGGTGGGCAGGGACGCGTAAAGCTGCGTGGCCGGGAGTCAGAGCCATTCCCTGTCCACCTCAGGCGTGCGGCGGGGGGCACGGGGAGAGGGAGGAAGGGGGGCAGGTGGAGTGGTCGCTCCCCGCGGGAGGAGAGCTGAACAGAGAGGGGGTGACAGGATGGAGGGGTGAGTGAGTGGGGAACTGTGTCAGTGGGCGAGTTTGTTGGTGAGTGGGTAAGTTGTGATGTGCGTAGGCGGACAATTGTGGGTGAGTGGATTATATGGTGAGTGGGTAAGTGAGCGGGCAGTGGAGTGGGTGACAGCTTCTGCGGGGGAATAGTGAACAGCTTGAGCTGGTGAGCGGTTGACCGAACGAGTTAGAGAGTGGGTAAGGACGTGGCAGGGTGAGTGCGTGACAGGTTGCGCGGGTGAGCTGCTGGTGAGTGGGAGTGTCAATGATGACTCGGTAGTCCCCGGAGGGACAGGAGGGACAGGAGGGGGGTGAAGGGGCTGCGTCCGCTCCCGCAGCCTATAGGGTCGTTTATCAGCGCGATGGGACGGCTTAATTAATTGGTCTCATTGTGAAAGTAATTGTTAATTATCTCGCCAGGGAGGGGCATTCATCGCCCCGGGGCGGGCCATTAGAGCTGACATCCTGCCGCGAAACCAGCCCCTGTCACAGCCGCCCTCCCCGAGAGGGACACACACACACACAACAAAGACAAAGATCCCCCGTATAGCCTTTAGCATACTTTTAGGGCAAGTGCTGTTAGCGAGTAGCACCTACGAAGGCCAGCCAACACGGCATACGAGGGGTTGGGTGGCCAGCACCACGCCCGGCCGCCTTTGTCTCTTCGTGCTGATGTTTACACGGCATGAGGCTGAGTCGACGTAGGGATGGCCGCTTCAGATTTTCGTCACCAATTTTTGACCGCGAGCGGGAAGCGTAGCAGTACGCTCACCACTGCACCACCGCTCTCCACCGCTTACCTACATACACGTACACACGCGCACACACGCATCCACACCTGCATACACACATCCACGCGTACATACACAGACACGCGCACACCTACACACACACACGAGGGAGATCTGGATAAACACAGGCACTGGACCGCGAAACGACAGCGCATTCCCAAGTGTTTTTTTTTTGTTTTACGCGTGAGAGGAAATTGGAGTGAATGGGAATATCCATGCGGACGAGGAGACAATGCCATTGTACAAGGAGACCAACAACCTACTTGTTGTGCTGCCTACTAAGGTCGCGGGTTCAACCCAGTGCCCGTTCCGCGGCCGACATTACCAGCAGTTACTTGTGAGAAATAGCCAGAGTTGTCCTATTAACGGACTGCCCCCACCACAGGAATGTGGAATTTCCACACCTGGCTCAGAGCAGTTAATGTTGATGAGCACTTTGTCACGCTCGTTTGAACAGACGGACTTTGACATTTGACTTATGGCGGCCTATAAGCGGGATGCACGTGGCGCTCTGTTGCCTCTATACATAGACCTACACGGGCGGTGTGGTAAAGTGTGGGTACTGCCACCTCTTTCAAGATGCCCGGCCAACGTGGAAGAGTAGACCAAAATATCCTCGAGAGAGTTCCCCCGAGTGAGAGGCCCTTCGGCCAGCAGTAACGTAAGCGAGCAATTGCAGGGCTGCGCCTCTGCCGTGGGTTTGCCCGCACAAAGATCCAATTCTGGCGCGCGAATTCGATGCCCGTGTCGTCGTGGTGAGAATCGATTTTAATCGATGAGTCTGGGACCCGCGTCGCGACGTGCCGAGACTGCTGACTGTGAGGGGAGGGGCCCGGGTAGGGGAGAGGGGATGTGGGAGGGGGTCTGGGCGGGAGGGAGGGGTGAGCGAAGGATCGGGGGGTCGAGGGGGAGGGGCGAGGGGGGCTGTTAGGGGCACTGACAGCTGCCGCCGGAGAGGGTTTCTGTTTAACGCCTTCGATATTTCCCGACGACGCGAATAGCCCCCCACCCCCCATGCCCCCCCCTGCCCCCCCCCCCCACCCCACACCTCTTCCACGCCTCCTCCACCGTCGATCCTGGGCCGGACCTGGTCGGTTCGGTTCACATCAGGGACCGGTAGCCGGGGCCGTCCGTAGCGGGGCCCGGGGAAAACCCCATTGGGGGCCCCCAATGCCGTCAAACTAAACCGGAAATGTTACATTGTGACGTCAAAGCGCGCCCCCCCCCCCCCCCAAAGAGCGGGGCCCGGGGCAGTCGCCCCGATTCGCCATACCCGAGGGACGGCTCTGCCGAGACAAAATACATTGAACTGTGTCCAACAATTCTCGACCGCGCCGTTCCCCCTTGGTTTAGACAAATCGTACACATTGCAGTTGTACATTATAGCATTTTAAACACGTAATGTTATTGTTAATTAAAAACTCTATTTTAGAATTTATGAAACTATTAGTATTGATAAAACTATGCTAAAAACTATTATTTTAATATTTGTAAAAATCTGTTCACAATCGTTTTAAGGTTAAGATTACATATATCGTTAAGGATCGTAATTGGCTGTTTTGTTTTCAAATTATATCAGTCTGTTGTTACTTGTGTAGTCATGATAATATTTAAGTAATCAGATCGGATTTCATTCCCAGGTAACATCGCGTTCCATCTGTCTGCAATACGAATCCATTTCGGCAGTGACATCAATCTAGCGGTGGATAGAGAATGCACGACGCGCTGGCGCGAGAGTGTGTGTGCATGTGTGTCCACTCCGCCTCAAATGAGTGCCTGGTGCGGTGTGCAAACACCGTCACTAGGGAGACAAAGGCGGCCGGGCGTGGTGCTGGCCACACACCCCCTCGAGTGCAATTCCCGCCTTCATAGGTGCTCGCTAACAGCACTTGCCCCAACATTCTATGAAGGCTACACGGGTGTCTTTGTCTTTGTGTGTCTCACGCCGTGTGCCATGCGCCGACCACACAGCGCGCCGCGTCACTCGGAGTGAGTTGGGGGCGGGGGGGGTCAGGGGGCGAGAGGCTCGAGTGGTCACCTCGTTGTGTTAAAGTGTCAACCCACGGCTCTCTCTCATTTACATATTGCCGCTGTGTGTACACATCCACTCATTCACTGACACATTCACTCAAACATCCACTCATTCACTCAAACCTCGTGAAGCCGTGTAACACTTGTACGGCATTATGTACCAATTCATAGAGGGTGGGAACTCGGGGGGGGGGCGGGGAGGGGGCTTGATCTAGCAGTGGATCGACCACGGCTGATGATGATGATGTAGGCTGCTCATGCACGCGTTCCCCCAATCCGTGGCTCTCCGTGAATCCGCCTCCCGCCAGCGGCAACGGGGAGCAACGCGCGTGGCCGCGGTTCACGTCAGTGGCGAGTGGTGGCTGAACCGGTTCTGGGTCACACTCAGGTCGATTCAACCTCACATGAGTACCTGGTTCGGTGTGCAAACATCCTGCACTGGGGAGACAAAGGCGGTCGGGCGTGGCTTTGGCCACACCACCCCCTCCTGCACCGTACCGATTTAATAGGTGCTCGCTAACAGCACTTGTCTCAAAATCTTAAGGCTATATGGGAGATCTTTGTCTTCGTGTGTATGTGTGAAGTATGGTCAATCAACCCCCTCCCACTGATGGACACGTCCCACGACAAACACGGCGTGTGAACGGCCTTATCCAGCAGTGGATAGACCATCCCGGATGCTGCTGCTGATGATAATAATAATAATTACGCAAAGAAAAGCTAATGAGAATGGCAGGGTGGCTTGATGATGATTAATTGGTGGCTGGACTGCGCTATGAATGAGCCCCTCTATGTGTGAGGCGGTGGAAACCCATTGAGATGTAATCACCTCTTTTGAAATGGAGATCTGGGAAAAGCCCCACACACTCTCACAAAGCTCTGTCATTTGTAACGCCGCGTTAACGAGAGCACGTGTCGTGCAGACAACAGCACGGCCTCAACGAGTCGCAGGGATCGCATTCAGGAAGGTGGTCAGACATGTGAGTCGGGTCTTAGACGGGGTGTGTGTGTCACTGAGTGTGTCCGTATGCCTTGCGAGTGTGTCTGTGTGTATGTCTATGCGTGTGTGTCTGAGTGTGTCCGTATGCCTTGCGAGTGTGTCTGTGTGTATGTCTATGCGTGTGTGTCTGAGTGTGTCCGTATGCCTTGCGAGTGTGTCTGTGTGTATGTCTATGCGTGTGTGTCTGAGTGTGTCCGTATGCCTTGCGAGTGTGTCTGTGTGTATGTCTATGCGTGTGTGTCTGAGTGTGTCCGTATGCCTTGCGAGTGTGTCTGTGTGTATGTCTATGCGTGTGTGTCTGAGTGTGTCCGTATGCCTTGCGAGTGTGTCTGTGTGTATGTCTATGCGAGTGTGTCTGTGTGTATGTCTATGCGAGTGTGTCTGTGTGTATGTCTATGCGAGTGTGTCTGTGTGTATGTCTATGCGAGTGTGTCTGTGTGTATGTCTATGCGAGTGTGTCTGTGTGTATGTCTATGCGAGTGTGTCTGTGTGTATGTCTATGCGAGTGTGTCTGTGTGTATGTCTATGCGAGTGTGTCTGTGTGTATGTCTATGCGAGTGTGTCTGTGTGTATGTCTATGCGAGTGTGTCTGAGTGTGTCCGTGTGTAATGTGGGGAGCGGTAGTATAGCGGTTGGCATGCTGCGCTATGAACTCGGCGACCCGGGTTCGATTCCCGATGACGATTATCTGAACCGGTCCTGGGCCTCCCCTAGGTCGATTCAGCCTCAAATGATTACCTAGTGCGGTGTGTAGTAAACATCGCCACTGGGGAGACAAAGGCGGTCGGGCGTGGTGCTGGCCACCCATCCCCTCGTTCGCCGTGTGCCGGCCTTCATAGGTGCTCGCTAGCAGCACTTTTCCTAACAGTATGTTGATGCTATACGGGGGATCTTTGTCTTGTGTGCACGCGCTTCGGTGTCGAAGGCGCGCGCTGCGCGTGCCGCCGCCTGGGTTCCCGCTGAGTTCACAGAAGAGCGAAGCGGCTCGAGGGAGCGTAGTGTGAGTGCGGGGATGAGTGGTTGAGGTTGGTAGGTGGCTGGGTTGGTGGGTTGTTGAGTTAAGTTGGTAGGTGGTTGGTGTATCTACCGGTCATCTCAGTCAGCCAACCCACGAGACCTCCTGTCAGCGAGCCTTCGACACTCCACGTGGCCTGAAAGTGCACCTGGCCTGGCACAGGCGCCGCGGTAACGTCACCGTCACTTAGTGGCGAATGGCGGATATTAGTATTGGGTGGCTGAGTGGTTAAGTGGGGTTGGTGGGGTGGGTGGGAGGTCGGGGTGATGGCGGCACGGGGGGGGGGGGCGTGGTAGAAAGGTGGGAGGGAGGTGAGGAGACACGGGCAGATGGGGCTCCCGTGGTGCCGACAGCTGGGCGGGGTGAGCCCAGCCGCTCTCGGGTCAAATGCAGAGCAAGTGCAGCAATTAGCTATTGGACCGAGGCAGAGCGCGCGTGTGTGTGCTTGGGTGGGCCCTTCCACTGGGGGCGTTAGTAGCGGGAGGGGGTGAGGGGCGGGGGGCAGTACCCATGGGGGCCCCCACGGCGAGCTGCAATTAGGCCCCCGGGAAAGGGACGACGTGGATTTGTGTTTCTGTGAAATTGCTGCGAAGCAAAGTGGGACGTCGATGGGCTGCGTGCGTAATTGGACACGCGGGCATGCGTGCGTGCGTGTGTGCTCGTGCGTGTGTGCTCGTGCTTGTTGCGAATGTGGGGAGCGGTGGCGAAGTGGTTAGAACACTGCGCTACGAACCCGGCGGACCCGAGTTCGAGTCCCGTTCACGGCCACCGACACCAGTGAAGATTATCTGAACCGGTCCGAGGCCTCCCCAAGCTCGACATCAGCCCCAAACGCGTACCTGGTGGTGTAGCGGTGAACATCGCACCAGGAAACTCATTGAGACGGCCGGGCGTGGTTCTGACCACCCACCCCTCGTGTGCCGTGCCGGTCATCACTGGTGCTCGCAAACAGCACTTTCCTCAACTGCCTGTTTAAGGCTATACGGGGATTGTTGTCCTTGTTGTGAATGTACGTGCCCTTTACACAAAGGGCCCCTAAACAGATGAGGGCCTTCGTGTGGCGGGATACGGTCATATCTCGTTTACGAGGGGCTCAGTGAAGGATGACGAAGGCGGGGGAGCATAGACGTGCAGTACAACCACAGATGCTGCTGCATTGCCCTCTGCGGCTCACCATGCACCTCACTGTGTGCGTTGGTACTGAATAATATACACACTGTAATAGACACTGTCTCATAACAGACACATGTATACAATCGGCTGATGTTTCAGGCGATGGATCTTCTTCAGTAGAGAGAAAAGGAAGAGCAGAGTGATTCTGGAAAAGGCTTCCAACATGTGGAGCGAAACGTCGGACATGGCGCCGAACAACACACGGCACAAATCCGAACACCATCGGGAGACGCCCAGCACCACCACGGAACCCCACGCAGTCTCCCGACTGTGTGGGGTGTGAGGCTGCGCTGAAGACGCGCATGGTAATGACTTAATCTTAAACATTATCATGAAACTGAAACGGTTTCAAGAAGCCACTTTTGATATTTAATAACGATAATAATAACGTACAGCCTCGTGGATGAACTCCTCCCAACACTGTGTCGGTCATGGGGTTCAGAGTAACCATCGCTGTTAACGGAATCGGCCAAACATCCCAATGCAGGACCCTCCTGATAAGGAGTCACGGGGTTTCGTGAGGCTCTCCTCCGCAACCGATATTGCTATCAGAATCAGGATACTGTATTTATACTGGAGGAATCCGATGAGCTATAAAGCTCTCAGATGTCCAGTATCGACGATGGCCAAGTTACCCGCAATGCGCCCGATGTCGCCTCGTTTGCGTGCGAGTTGGCCTCACACCGAGAGGGTGTGTGGGAGGCCGACACGCCGAGCGCACGCGGCTAAAGGGTGCTGGGGGGGGGGGGGCAGCACATTCCACTGTCGTACCGCACTCTGCGCTCTCCCCCTCCGGCACCAACTCGCACCGAGCTGCGCGATGGAATATGGTGAAATACACCCCCACGACCCGCACGGCGCGTGGGTCAACATTTCATCCAGCAGTGGATTGACAGTAAGGTTGTAGATGTCATCATCATAATCATCATCATCATCCATCCCTTAAGTGGTCGTGAGGGCGCCTCGCCTGTCCACTCCCATCTCCTGCTCGTCCGTCGCAGTCTCTGGCACGAGTTGGGCCGCGCAATCACCCGTCCGCGTGCTGCTCCCTGGCCACCCACTCGAGGTCGGATCGTCCTCCTCTCCTCCCTCTCTCCTCCTCGACCGTGCCCTGCGAGGTGATGCCGGCTATCGCCCCCTTTGCCTGCACGCACCCGTTAGGGTCATTGGCCCTCTGGGTGTGTTTTTGGAGGACTGTAGAATTCCCTGGGGAGGAGTGAGGTGGGGGGGTGGCTGGGGGGTCGGGGAGCCGCGAGTCCGCTAATGGGTGGTTGCCTATGCAGGCATCTGCCGCTCATAAATCGCCGCTAACAGGCGCGCGCTTGTCTCAAATGCGGTGAGAATTCATGGCTTGCAGTGGCCTCCGCAGCAATCTGCGTGATTAAAGAGAACGTCGAGTTGCCGAGTCTGCGGGCCCCCCTGTTCATCATCTAATGTTCGTCAGGACCCCCTCCTCTCGCCCCCCCCCCCGCACGCTGCTATTAGATACACGCAGTGGCAGAATTGCGACGTTGGACGCGCTCGCTGTGTGCGTGTGTGCACTATCGAAAACAGGTTTGCCGAGCACAGGCCCAAGAACGTCAAACGGCCATCAACAAACAGCACTCCCAGCGCTGCAATGGGTGCGGGGGCTTGTACGCGCGCTCGTTGAATAGCGAGCGGTGTTGTGACCTGCGGTGTGACGGTTGAGCACAGAGTTGACGGGAAGATCTTTAACGTGTAATCACGCAAAGCGAATGATGTTGGTGAAGTTGCTGCTGCTGCGTTGGCAGTGGTGCACACTCATATTGAACCATATCTTCACTTAGATCACCGCGTCCTTGAATGGAAACAATGTGTAAGTGAAATAATATCTCAAGCAGGGCCATTGCCCAAAACGTCACCTGTTACATACATTTACTTAAAAGGCCACAGTGTAATCGACGAATGTGTTGAGTCTTTGTTTGCTATGTATGCGATATACTAGTGTGTGTGTTGATGTATCGGACGTGGTGTTTGATGGCTAACACTACGCCCGGTCGCATTTTACTCCTCAGTGGTGATGTTTACACACCGCACAGGTGCGCATGTTGCAGCATGCTCCGTGTCGGCCTCCACAGGTGCTGCTCGCTAACAGCACGGTTGGCGATGTACGGTGCGAAATAAGTTATATACACACACACATACACACAAATATACACGCACACATACACACACATACACACCAGCACTAGCCCCCAACACTCTGTGCAGGAGCTAACTCAGCGCTCTCGCCTCTAAGCCACGCGGCCCCTCCACTGCGATGAGTGCAGCAGCCTGTCGGTGCTTGCCAGGAGAAAGCAGTACAGCAAGTTGACTAATCGCCATCTGTATCCAACTCTACGGGGATAGAAAGTTACCTCCCCTTGTTCGCGTGCGGTTTCTCGTGGTGCTCCAGTTTCCTCCGACTTGACTAATAAGCACAACTCATCACCAATGGGCTGAAAACAACTTACGAATAAACCCTCGATGTAGCGGCAGGACCCTCCTGAAAAAGAGTCAAACGACTCTCGTGGATAAATAAGTAACAGGTCATTCGCGATGAAGAATCGATGTAAATGCGATGCATCGCCGCATCGCGTAACACCCCGAGATGTCGGGTCTCGTTTGTCAAGAGAGATAGCGCACCTCGACGCCGCCTCCTCCTCCTCACCTGCTCAAACAAAGGCCGACGATCGATCACGCGGTCTGTCGACTCGGCCTCGGGGAATG
>NC_083801.1:23017706-23090206 GCF_015708825.2 Lethenteron reissneri
ACAATCCCCCCCCCCCACTAACCACTACACTGCAGCCCCCCACAATCCCCCACTAACCACTACACTGCAGCCCCCCACAGCCCCCACTAACCACTACACTGCAGCCCCTCGCAGCCCCCCTCTAACCACTACACTGCAGCCCCCCACCGTCACCGCGCTCGTTGCAATTCTGGGCGACCCATTCATCTATCCTCGTGCATTTAGCGGCTTAATCTGATTTTAATAACAACGTAACCACTGTATCCGTCAAAAAGTATCATCAATCTGCGCCATTTCATTCAATTATCCCGTTGTCCCCATTCCACACCTAGCGAAGGGCCGGATGGGATGAGGGTTGAGGGGCGGGGCGCGCTCTGGGGGGGGGAGGGGGGTCACGTGACCGCCACTCGCGCCTGATTGAGGCGGAGGAGGCGCGCGGATGAGGGCCACGAAATGGTCTCGAGGTCGGGCAGCCCCCCCCTCCACCGCACCCCCCTTCGTCTCCTGCTTCGTCTTCACCCCACGGCCCCCACAAGTCCCGCACAAGGAGGGGTGGGGCGAGAAGGGGGGGGGATTTAATCCAATCCGCCGCAGAGCGGAGTGAATGAAAATGAAAACTGGGGCCCATCATGCGCAGCGGTTTTGGCCGCGGATGAGATAATTTATGGAGCAATTTTCACTCGGGGCGATTGTTTGTGGACTGATTGCCCCGACAGGGAATTACAGCGCCCGGGGCTAGGGCCACGCACACACGCACACTCATACCTACACACACACTCATACCAACACACACACTCATACCTACACACACACTCATACCAACACACACACTCATACCTACACTCACTCATACCTACACTCACACTCATACCTACACACACACTCATACCAACACACTCACACTCATACCTACACTCACACTCATACCTACACACACACTCATACCAACACACACACTCATACCTACACTCACACTCATACCAACACACACACACTCATACCTACACACTCATACCAACACACTCACACTCATACCTACACTCACACTCATACCTACACACACACTCATACCAACACACACACTCATACCTACACTCACACTCATACCTACACTCACACTCATACCTACACACACACTCATACCTACACTCACACTCATACCTACACACACACTCATACCTACACTCACACTCATACCTACACACACACTCATACCTACACTCACACTCATACCTACACTCACACTCATACCTACACACACACTCATACCTACACACACACTCATACCAACACACTCACACTCATACCTACACTCACACTCATACCTACACTCACACTCATACCTACACACACACTCATACCTACACTCACACTCATACCTACACACACACTCATACCTACACTCACACTCATACCTACACTCACACTCATACCTACACACACACTTATACCTACACACACACTCATACCAACACACTCACACTCATACCTACACTCACACTCATACCTACACACACACTCATACCTACACTCACACTCATACCTACACACACACTCATACCTACACTCACACTCATACCTACACACACACTCATACCTACACACACACTCATACCAACACACTCACACTCATACCTACACACTCATACCTACACACTCACACCCATACCTACACACACACTCACACTCATACCTACAACAACAACAACCGCCATTCGCCACTAAGTGGCGGTGACGTCACCACGACGCTTGTGCCAGGCTATGTGCACCTTGAGGCCACGTGAAGTGTCGAACGCCCGCTGGCAGGAGGTCACGGGGCAGACCCAGCAGGTGCCACGGGTCGACTGAGACGACTGGCTGATGCACCACCTGTGCCCCCTACTGTGCCAACTTGCTGTGCTTTAGCCACCTGGCGTTCCCTCCGTTGTTGTTGGAGGGCGACTGCCTCCAACTGCCCAGTAGCGTCCTTCACGAGCCTCCTCCACTGAGGCCGATCTTGACACCGCTGGTACCAGTCATCGGCAAGTCCACTCAGCTCCACGTCCTCCTGTACCACATCACTCCATCTCTTCTCCAGCCCGTGCCGCGCCCGTCTAGCCCCCTCGATCCGGCCGAACAAAAGCTGTTTGGGCATGCGGTGGCTGGGCATGCGGGCTACATGACCCAGCCAACGCAGCCTTGCCTGCCGGAGGAGCTCAGAGGATTTGTGAGCTCCTCACACAATCCAGCCTGGTTAAACCCAGTATGGATCGTAGGCAGGCCTCAAACCGGTGCAGATGTTCCTTTAGAGGACTCTACAATTCGCAAGCATAGAGAAGGGAGGGCATGACTGTGACCGAGAAGACTCGGAGCTTTGTATGAAGCGACAAGCCAGCCAGAGAGCTTCAACGCAGCATTACAAAGCTGATGACAATATAATGCCGCTCGACTGCTTCGGAGTTAACACCTCGGCTGCCAAACCGGAGCTGATCATAAACACACTCCCCAAAGTACACGTACATGTATGCACACTAACACGTGTGTGTTCGTGAAAGTGTTCGTGTGTGTTCGTAAAAGTGTACGTGTGTACTCTTTGGTTATTTCGGTAAAGTCACGTAGGTAGAAAAATACAATATAAAATAATAAATCACGACGTTTCGATTGCAACACAAGCTGTCGTCCTCAGGCAGAAAACATATAATCCAGCAGTGGAACTGCTGAACCAGCGAGAGAGCAGCTACAACAAGGCTATATATATTGTATACCTACGTGACTTTGCCGAAAGAACCAAAGAGTATTAATGGGTGAGATTAAGGAGAGAAATTAGGGAGAGAGATTAGCATGAAGTATCGTCCCCGCATATGCGCACAGCAGCAGTGTTAATGGGAGATTAGCACGATGTTGATGGGAGAGATTAGGCAGAGAGATTAGGGGGATTAGCAGGTTAATGTCACGTCTATGTGTGACATAAGCTGCGGTGCTGCCAACTGCGCTGTGAGAAGCAAGCGCGTTCCTTCAAGAGAACCACCGCAACGGTGGTCGCGCCAGGGAGACACTCAGCCCATCACACAGCCAGAACCATCGATACATGTACAGTGAGGGAAAAAATTATTTGATCCCCTGCTGATTTTGTACGTTTGCCCACTGACAAAGAAATGATCAGTCTATAATTTAATGGTAGGTTTATTTGAACAGTGAGAGACAGAATAACAACAAAAATCCAGAAAAACGCGTGTCAAAAATGTTATAAATTGATTTTCATTTTAATGAGGGAAATAAGTATTTGACCCCTCCGCAAAACATGACTTAGTACTTGGTGGCAAAACCCTTGTTGGCAATCACAGAGGTCAGACGTTTCTTGTAGTTGGCGACCAAGTTTGCACACATCTCAGGAGGGATTTTGTCCCACTCCTCTTTGCAGATCTTCTCCAAGTAATTAAGGTTTCGAGGCTGACGTTTGGCAACTCGAATCTTCAGCTCCCTCCACAGATTTTCTATGGGATTAAGGTCTGGAGACTGGCTAGGCCACTCCAGGACCTTAATGTGCTTCTTCTTGAGCCACTCCTTTGTTGCCTTGGCCGTGTGTTTTGGGTCATTGTCATGCTGGAATACCCATCCACGACCCATTTTCAATGTCCTGGCTGAGGGAAGGAGGTTTTCACCAAAGATTTGACGGTACATGGCCCCGTCCATCGTCCCTTTGATGCGGTGAAGTTGTCCTGTCCCCTTAGCAGAAAAACACCCCCAAAGCATAATGTTTCCACCTCCATGTTTGATGGTGGGGATGGTGTTCTTGGGGTCATAGGCAGAATTCCTCCTCCTCCAAACACGGCGAGTTGAGTTGATGCCAAAGAGCTCCATTTTGGTCTCATCTGACCACAACACTTTCACCCAGTTGTCCTCTGAATTATTCAGATGTTCATTGGCAAACTTCAGACGGGCATGTATATGTGCTCTCTTGAGCAGGGGGACCTTGCGGGCGCTGCAGGATTTCAGTCCTTCACGGCGTAGTGTGTTACCAACTGTTTTCTTGGTGACTATGGTCCCAGCTGCCTTGAGATCATTGACAAGATCCTCCCGTGTAGTTCTGGGATGATTCCTCACCGTTTTCATGATCATTGCAACTCCACGAGGTGTGATCTTGCATGGAGCCCCAGGCCGAGGGAGATTGACAGTGCTTTTGTGTTTCTTCCATTTGCAAAAAATCGCACCAACTGTTGTCACCTTCTCACCAAGCTGCTTGGCGATGGTCTTGTAGCCCATTCCAGCCTTGTGTAGGTATACAGTCTTGTCCCTGACATCCTTGGAGAGCTCTTTGGTATTGGCCATGGTGGAGAGTTTGGAATCTGATTGATTGATTGCTTCTGTGAACAGGTGTCTTTTATACAGGTAAAAAGCTGAGATTAGGAGCACTCCCTTTAAGAGTGTGCTCCTAATCTCAGCTCGTTACCTGTATAAAAGACACCTGGGAGCCAGAGATTTTTCTGATTGAGAGGGGGTCAAATACTTATTTCCCTCATTAAAATGCAAATCAATTTATAACATTTTTGACATGCGTTTTACTGGATTTTGTTGTTTTTTTGTCTCTCAATGTTCAAATAAACCTACCATTAAAATTATAGACTGATCATTTCTTTGTCAGTGGGAAAACGTACAAAATCAGCAGGGGATCAAATACTTTTTTCTCTCACTGTACGTGTGTGTCAGTGAGAGTGTACGTGTGTGTTCGTGAAGGTGTATGTGTGTGTTAGTGAAGGTGTGCGTGTGTGTTAGTGAAGGTGTGCGTGTGTGAATGTGTCTTTGTCTGCGCCTGGGGAGCGGTGGCGCAGTGGTTATCGCACTACGATGTGATCCCAGCGAAGTGAGTTCGATTCCCACAACACCACAGGCGAATATTTGAATCGGTCCTGGGCCTCCCCTAGGTTTATTCAGCCTTAAATGAATACTTGGTTCGGTGGGTAAAACCTCAACTCTGGGGAGACAAAGGCGGATGGGTACGATGCTGTCCACACTATTTCCCTCGTGCGCTGTTCCCGCCTTCATAGGTGCTCGTTAACAGCACTTGCCCCGACAGTCTGTTAAGGCTATACGGGGGATTATGTCGTTGTTTTGTTATAGTGGACCACACGATGCGCTGAATATAATAACTGAGTTCATTTCTTGGCTATTCATAGGGCTCCAGTGACGTCACTGCGCTGCCTGGACATTTGCATAATTCCTCTCTCGACGGTTACGTTAAAGTATATATTTAGATGTTTTCTAATTAACGGCACTTCTGAGACAGCCCAGTTAACCGTATCTACACGAGATACGAGGTGTGTGTCGGTCGCGTCTTTCTATAGCAAAGTCCGCCCTTCAACTGCAGCATTCGAAAGCGCGTGAGAGATAAGATAGCCAACTCGTCTGGGCTCTCACTGACAGCCGAGACGAGTTGACGACATGACAATTGCGGGTCGCGGTGTTGGTGGTGGCGGCGGCGGCGGCGGCCTTTTATGTTTGTTGTGGTCGTATCCATGGCGTTGGTCCCGCCAGATTCCCCAATTTGCCGCTGTGGTGACGGGAAGTGCGACATCTGAACGTGTTCGGGCAGCAGTGGCCGAGCTGCGTTCTGAGGTCGCACTCATCGCACACAAAGTGCTCGCCACACATCAACCTCTCTGATCTCGTCAAGGAGCATGAAACATCACGAACACTCCGCTCATCCTCGCAGCGGCTTATGGCTGCTGGCCATCGAACAAAGTCGGCCACTGCATCGCGCGCTTTCAGATGCGCTTCTGCGGCCGTCTGGAACGCTCTTCCTTCCGATATTAGGAAGCCACTAGAGCTGTGCACTCTTAAATCATCATCTCGATTGAAATAAAAACAATTCTGTAGAACTGCTTTTTGTGTTTAGTTGGTTGTACAAGCACCACCGCCACGCCACGTGGTCTCCTCATTGTTCTTGATCGTGGCTGTGGTCGTGGTTGTTTTGGTCGTTGTTGTGCTCAATAGTTCCTATCCATAGCACATTACACAAAGAAGCCCCATTGCACAAAACGTCGCTTATTATATACAGGTTTCCCTCGTGTCATGCGGTAGATGCGTTCTTAAAAGAATGGCGTAAAGCGGGAGTCGAACTCGGGTCTCCGAGTTCGTAGTGCAGCGCGCTGACCGCAACACCACACACGCGCGTGGGACACACACCCGCACGCGTTATTTTCTATTGTTCATATTTTTATGGGAGGGGGGGTGTTCGGGTGGGGGGCAGCCCTCCCTCTCTCCTAATGAGCCCGCTAGATGAATGCCTGCTTTAAAAGGTTTGCCGTAAAATAACAGCCACATTTATTAAACAGTCATCATCATAATCGCTCGCACTGAAATTTTGTGGGCCCCTCGGGAGAGTGATTGATATAAAATATTGGCTGTTTGATTATTGCAGCTTTCAGAACCGTGTGCACGTCCCTAGAAAGTTTCGCTTATTAAATATACTGTACACTGTTTGCTTAGTGCTCCATTGCCCCTTACTCTTTGCGCGATGGCAAATATTGAGTGATCCTCTCTGGGGGTATGGGGGGTTCAAAGGTTACGGACACAACACAAGAGGCTATAATGCGCGCGCGTGACCAAACAGGGCCCGTGAGCGCTGTTGCTATAATCACTTTTAATTGAAATCCAGTGAAAGTTGCTTGTTTAATTAATTAGCGTAATTGAAATGCCATATTCATCGTTTATGATGAATCACTCTTGCTTGTGGCAAGCACCGCGTGTGCATTGAACTAAATTGGGAGCGGCAATGCGAGTACGATTCTCGCTCACGGTGAACACCACTGACGATTCTCTGAACCGGTTCTGGGCATCCCCTAGATTGACTCGGCCGTAAATGAGTAACTAGCGGGATGTGTCATCGCCACTCGGGAGACAAAGGCGTCCGGGCGTGGTGCCGGCCATCCACGACCCTCGTGGGCCGTACAGACCGTCTTAGGTGCTCACTTACAGCACTTGCCCCAACAGTCTGTGAAGACTATACGGGTGATATTTGTCTTTGTATTGAGATTAAAGCTTGGGATGAGTCAATGGGTAAATGAATAGCCCTACCGATAGCGGAGCCGTGATGTGTCCACATGGAACACGATGATCCAGACGCCAACGCAGCAGCTTCTTCGGCGATCGCGCGTCACCCGCGCCGCGCTCTCGTGGCGAACCCGGCGAGTTGGTGTCGAACAAAGAAATGCAACCGGGGGACTGCGGTGGCAAGTGGT
The DNA here is from genome assembly GCF_015708825.2 of Lethenteron reissneri. Taxonomy (NCBI): domain Eukaryota; kingdom Metazoa; phylum Chordata; class Hyperoartia; order Petromyzontiformes; family Petromyzontidae; genus Lethenteron; species Lethenteron reissneri. Next base: position 23,024,903 of record NC_083801.1, read on the forward strand.
GCACAAACACAAACCAATCGGCAAACATCTCACCACGGCCATCGTTGACGCTGCGGTCATTTTATTCGATGTGCAGCCCTCTGTCGATCCACTGCTGGGGCACGGCCTCCCCCGTCGCGTTGTCGCTCATGGATACATCGCAACCATGACGCTGTCGACGTCTCCAGCAATGGGCCTTCTCCAGAGCAGAGACATACTCCGAAGAGAGGATTTCCCGGTACATCTTGCAATCTTTGCCAATCTTCTCTTATACAAGTGGATGTGTTAACACGCTGCACGCGCCTGATGATTGCCAGACACGCTCCACGTGGTGTAGAAAGCGCTCTGCTTCAGAGCAGAGAGGGACACGAGAGCAAAACCAATTAGCGCTGCTCATTGTTATTCGGTTAAACGCGGAGGCGATGACGATGGCGATGGCGATGAATTGTGCTTGTTCCTGATCACCCACAACAGCCTCCTCCACACACCATCACATTGACGACGCTTCACTTGGGGAGGCGTTCATTCAGCAGTGGACTGATCAAGGCTGATGATGACGACGGTGACGTCAGCCCACATCACCTCACTTTGTTTTTGTTTAAACGATCATTCGTTTATTTACCTTGAGTTGTGACACCGCAGATCTGTGCAGATTCTAACCGCTGCGACGGCGCGATGCGATCTCCTCCTCGTGACGCGAGGTCAGGAGGCTCACTCCCGATGGCCGTTTGGAGGCGCTGATAGCGAGAGGCGGTGTGCGGATGGATCAGATCACGGCCCATTAGGGGACGGCACGCGCGCGTGCACACAACAGATGTCGGCCCTAGACCTCGCTAATGGTTCGCTTTTGAATTTTTTTTGTTTGATGCGCACGTTGCCCACTCAGCCCAAATTGGGGCAAATAATGAAGAACAAACACGGATATCGGTGATCCGCGTGCTCTGACCGGGCGATTACAAAAATAAATAAATATATAATCTGTATATCGGCGGCGTTCCCACAGCCACCGCAACCCGTGCCAGACCGCATCGCCAGGCTGGGCCGCCGCACCCGCACCAGCAATTCGCATAGCGGTGAACAGCGGGCATGAGAAGCGAGTGTGGCTTATCAGTGAAATGTAACCACGTGTGTATGAGTAACGCACACATTTCAGCATGTCACGTACGACTACAGATTGTTAAAGATAGAAACAGCGCCGCTCAGTGCCAGTGGCGCTGAAGCCGAGGGGTGATGACCACGGAATCTGGAGCAGCGCTCTGAGAGCCGAGCCCTGGGTCCCCGTGTGCTGTGCAACTCAGTTCCAGCAACTCAGTTCCATTAACTCAGTCCCCTCAACTCAGTTCCATCAACTCAGTTCCATTAACTCAGTTCCATCAACTCAGTTCCATCAACTCAGTTCCATCAACTCAGTTCCATTAACTCAGTCCCCTCAACTCAGTTCCATCAACTCAGTTCCATTAACTCAGTTCCATCAACTCAGTTCCATCAACTCAGTTCCATCAACTCAGTTCCATTAACTCAGTTCCATCAACTCAGTCCCCTCAACTCAGTTCCATCAACTCAGTTCCATTAACTCAGTTCCATCAACTCAGTCCCCTCAACTCAGTTCCATCAACTCAGTTCCATTAACTCAGTTCCATCAACTCAGTTCACTCAACTCAGTTCCATCAACTCAGTTCCATCAACTCAGTTCCCCGTCCCTAACGTTGAACCCCTCCCCATCGCACCCCAGTCCTCTCGTCCCGGAGTCACACATGGAACCCCCACTTTGTGCTTGACAGCGCTATGATGCCAATCATATGAATTCAAGTTGAACTTCTTTCGCACCGTACGTAGCCAACCGTGCTCATGGGAGGTGCGGGGAGAGGACAACTATCTAAATACAAAAAGCAGCTCTAAAGAGCCGAGTGTTCAATCTCGATTTAGAAGTGCATGTGGATGTGACGAGTGTGTGGGTGTACGTGTGACGACGTCTCTAGTGTGTGTGTGTCCGTGTCTGTTATGTGTGCAGTTGGGGAGCGGTGGCGCAATGGTTGGCGCGCTGTGCTACGGACTTTGTAATCCGAGTTCGATTCCCACTCATAGCCAACACCTGTGACGATTATCTGAACGAGTCCTGGGCCTCCCCTAGGTCGGCTCAGCCTCAAATGAGTAGCGTGTAGGAAGAGAAAACATCGAGGGCGGTCTCGCGTGGTGCTGGCCACCCTCCCGCTCGTGTTCAGTGGCGGCCTCCACAGGAGCCTCCAAACAGCACTTGCCCCAGCAGTCTGTGAAGACTCTATGGGGGACCTTTGTCTGTGAGAGTGAGTATATGTGGGTGCATGTACGAGTGTGTGTGTATGTGTGTGCATGTACGAGTGTGTGTATGTGGGTGCATGTACGAGTGTGTGTATGTGGGCGCATGTACGAGTGTGTGTATGTGTGTGCATGTACGAGTGTGTGTATGTGGGTGCGTGTACGAGTGTGTGTATGTGGCTGCATGTACGAGTGTGTGTATGTGGGTGCATGTACGAGTGTATGTATGTGGGCGCATGTACGAGTGTGTGTATGTGGGTGCATGTACGAGTGTGTGTATGTGGGTGCGTGTACGAGTGTGTGTATGTGGGTGCATGTACGAGTGGGTGTATGTGGGTGCATGTACGAGTTTGTTTGTGTAACGTGTCATTACGTCCTTAATAGAGGTTGTTTTGGGTTAGATCGCGTAAATATATAAATGTGCCGTTTAAACCGCCACCACCCGACACAGCCAACTAGTAAGGGTTGTCACGTAAACAGAACGTGCCAATTCGTCACGAGTACAGCACTAGTGTGTAGTGTATAGTGTAGTGTATAGTAGTGTAGTATATATTGTGTAGTGTACTAGTACAGCACTAACCGGTGTGTTGGAAAGCCAAGCCACAACATTTACAATCCGAGTACGACGTTTCGCCAGTAATTCCAACTAGCTTCATCAGGCGACAGCCAGATTTGTGGAGAACGACACGGTAACGACACATTTATATTTACGCGATCTCACCAAAAAACATTTCATGGATGATATTGGTCGCGAAAGCCTGCTACGTGTTAAAGTGTCATTACGTGTTGGCTATGTGTTGTATGTAACACACTGAACACCCTTGTAAAATGAGATGTTCCATCTGCAGCCATTATGCAGGTAAACGTTTTAATTGAAATAGTAATAATTAGAAACACAGAAGAGTGCTAAATGGTGGCGTCGCCCCTTGACACAAGCTACCCGGTGCTCGTGCCAGCCCAGCTCGCCAGGAGGAGGCAGGAGAGCAAGTGGACGTATCGCCATCTGTATCCATCTGTACGGGGACGGAGCGTTGTTGTGTGTGTTGTCTCCGGGTGCTCCGGGTTCCTGCCACGTGCATAGTGAGCACAACTCACCATCGAGTGGCTGACACATGTTGACAATAACAACCCAACGTGGCAGGACCCTCCTAAAAAGTCGCACGACTCAGCGTGGCTCTCGTTTATAAATAAGAACATTATTCAACTTAAAAAAATGCCATTATACAGTATTACGACGATGGCAACTCGCTTATATCGGTGGCCCACGTGGGTGGGCTGAGCGCTCACCCCACGACTCGAGAATTCCCAAGGCGCAGGGAGGGGCTGCGGGGGGGAGGGGCGGGGTGCGGGTGTCTGGGGGCGAGCCTGGAGCCATCGGAGTGAGATGAGAAGTTTACACGAGCCTGACTGCTGATGAGACACTGCATGTCGAAACCGGTCCAGGGTTGTGCTCGTGTGGAAGCAATGCTGCTGGAAAAGATAGTTCACAGAATGTCTCGTGGCCGGTGGGGGATTTTTACAAATACGAATTCTTCTTTTTAAGCGAAGAGACAGATGTGGGAACGAGGTGAATGCGGTTAAGTTGTTGAGATGTGTCAGGTCGTGAACACACGCGCCCACACACGGATACACACACACACAGCCATGGACACATGGCATAAACAAAAACAAGTCATAATACACACATACACACATGCTGACTCACATACACATTCATAGACAATACACTCACTCGCATATATACTCACAGACACAAAAATTCACGCACACTCATGTACCTCTCCACACTTACACACACATAGTCATGTCCACGCACATACACGTACTGATTCACATACACAGACACGTGAGCACCCAAGCACGCTTATATACGGCCATACACATACGTGCAGCCACACACAGATAAGAACACACAAATACAAAAACAACAGATTCACATAGGCACACACTAAGACAAAGATCCCCCGTATATCCTTAACTGACTGTTGGGGCAAGTTCTGTTAGCGAGCACCTATGAAGGCCAGGACGGCACACAAGGGGCTGGGTAGCCTTCACCACAGACACTTACACCTACACAAAGACCACCCTGTAGCCTTTACAGACTCTAAGCGACGTTTCAGCAAATGTCCCTTCTTCATAGCAGAGTGTCAAAAAAGATGGCAATTGCCAAAACGTTGCCTATTACTTGTATAATTGTAATTTTCTGGTAGTAGCATTCAGGAGAAGTTTCATTTAATTCAAACCACAACTTCCATTGTGAGCCCCCCCCCCCCCACAGCTACCCCCCCCACCCACCCCCCACTTTTCCAATGTTTGCTCAGCAATTACCAGCGCCGCTCGCCTCATCGGGGTGAATGATTAAGCCGAGTGGTCCAGGGTGCAGCAGCCCCACGCATCTCACCGCCAGCAAATAATGAATGAATGAGTGAGTGAAAGAGACCCTTGTCTCTTGCAGGCAGAGTGGTTTGCAGAAACGTGAAGCTGCGCACGCGTCTAAGCAACGTCAGCGTGCGTCTCGTCATCCGATGGGGGCTGTGGCTTCGTCTGCGTTATCTTCTTGTTGTTGCAGTTATTGTTGTTGCAGTTGTTGTTGTTGTGCATCACAAGCTGATTTAAGCGAGCAAAGTCCACGATTCATGGTCGTGAGGTCGCGCAGTAGGCGGTGCTGCACAAGAATACCGAATGCCATTTCAACAGAGCCGCCAATCATTCCACTCTGGCCCTGGAGGAACAACAACAACAACAATAGCAGGCGACGTTTCGGGCAGTGGCCCAGGGTTTGGCACCTTTCCCACTGTAGACCAAACCCGGACATATGTCTCAATCAGTAAAATGACGTATTGTTATTATTATTATAAACATACATATTTAACAGAGAGCCACACTGAGTCGTGTGACTCTTTTCAGAAGGGGTCCTGCATTGGGTTTAATTTCCAGATGTTTTCAGCTAATCAAGGATGACGAGTGTTCATACTGTCAGGTCTGCGCACGTTATAACAAGCGCGAAACAAACTGTGGAATGAAGTCCATCATCACAGCAGTACGGCGACGGGATCTAGGAATGAATCGACTCGCGCCGCGAATCGAACCAAGACGCCCAATCCCTGGACTGTCCCGGCCAAACACGGACCGGTGGTGACCAGTCCCCTCGTGTCCCTGGAGGCGAGAGGCCGACACAAGGAATGAGCCGCGCCGGGCCGTACCCAAAACGAGCTGGCCCGCTTCCTTGTGGCCGTGGAAACGCGTCTCGCGTCTCGGGGCGTGCTTTCTAATCTGCCTCGGGTCAGGTGTAGAGCAGCGGTGCTCCGCGGTGATTAGTGAGTTTGTTTAGGGTCCCTGATAGGGGCTAGAGCCTCACTGGCCAGTGCTCTACTTGCCCCCACCGCCAAGGGCGGTCTTTACACGTGTGGGTGCTGTCGTTATTTTAGAGCTGCGCGTTTAACGAGTCTGTGGGCATGGGTCACAGGCGCGTATGATCGTGTGTCATATCTCTAATTAAACAATAAACGGCCATTATTCGTCAATGTTAATGGTTGCCTCTATCCAGCAGCTTACGTATAAGCCTCCCCCAGGTTCTTGACGAACGTTTGCAAAACGTCGGGAAACAACTTGGCGGTTGAGAAGTCTGAGTCCGCTCGCGACGGAGACAGCGCCGGGAACACGAGCGCCGTGATGAGAAGGTGTAGGCGCAGCCCTGCAATTCCCTTCTCACGACACTCTCACGGAAGGGCCTCGACTCGAGCAAGCCCGCGAGAGCCCCTCTACGGAGGGGTGTTCTGCCCAGATGTCTCGCGAGAGGTGGGAAATGTCCCTATCTTCTACCCCACCCCTGCCGAGCGACTTCACTGCGGCGAACCCGCTTGTACGGCTGGGTGGACACCGTCAAGTTTGACGGTGGGGGAATCAACTCGAACCGCAGTTCCAACTGCCGCGCCTGGTGGTCGAGTTGAACCCGACATCTGCGGGATGCGACTAGGCCAGCAGCAGCAGCATTCACGCTGCACAGCAAACAAACACTGTTCACCGCGTCCCCCATAAACACTGCGACCTTAAAAGGGCAACGCACAATAGGCGACGTTTCAGACAATGCCCCTTCTTCCGAGTACAACAATGACAAATGGTTTGAGTGTGTTGTTGTTTGTTGTTGTTGTTATTGGTGCTTGTGCACCACTGCCGATGTGCTTGGGGTTAGAGACCACGGATTGACTGACGAGATACCGGGCGTCAACGTGAATCGAGGTGTAGGGAAGGTCGCGCGGAGGAAGGTTTGGCCGAGCCATGCCCGGTGTTGCTGCGCACTACAAACACGGCGGCCTCCAGCTACTGGACATCAGTGAAAATTAGCTTCATGGGTCATCGGATTCCTCCACTCTGAAACACAATTCTCATACAACAAATCAGCCGCGCTGTGTCCGCTGTGTCCGCTGTGCGTGCGGGGCTGCGACGCGCCCACGGCGGCGATAGCGCGATGGGATTTCTGATGACCTCGGTGGCTGCGTGGCTCGGGAAACAAAGGCCCCTTTTTCAGGAGGCTAATCCATGGTCAGTGGTTTATTACCCCGCTCCGCTCACAGTCCAGATTTCACGCGGGATATACACGCGGCGCTATTGCGCCTCCGCCGCTGAAGAAACGCACAGAACCCAACCGCGTTCAGTGCGACTCCTCGCTAGGTACCAAATTCATCCCCGCACGCAATGCGAGGATGCTGCCCCGGGGGATGCAGTGAATCGTCAGCGCACCGGACTTGCAATCCAGAGGTCGCCGGTCCGAGTCGATCTCGCGGCACGGCAGCTGAAATGATGGTTTCTTAAATCGCCCTCCAGCCTCCGGCCTCTGTCCTCCCAGAAGCATGAATGAGCATAACCAAAGTGAGTCGCTCGCTATGTCACATGTAGTGGAGTAAAGTGTGGGTGCTCTCACCTCTCTAGAGCTCCCTGAAGTAGAGGCCCTTCCCACAGCAGCGGCATAGGTATGCAATTGCGGGGGTGGATCCTTACCTTTAAGATATATTTGTATACTGTGTACATGTGTTGTTATATATATATGTATGGGGAGGGGTAGTGTTGCGGTTAGTATGCTGTGCTACGAATCCATGCTTAGTTTCCAATAATTAACTATATCTGTTATTTGAAGCGAAGTTTCAAATATCTAACGGGGGTTCTCTGACTTACGAATCCGGTTTGATCACCACTGTTGGCTGCAAACTGGATTCGAACCCAGGCTCTGAGCAGCGGTGCCGTGGAGAGAGCTGCACGTGGGGTCACCCGCCCGGGCACCTCCGTCTCACGGCCTCACTCCGTGCAGAGCGGGGCCCATCTCGGGAGATGTGGGCCGCGAGCGTGACTGGGGCGTGCGTGGACAACAGCCCTCTAAACTTTTACACTTTTTTTTTAATTTGATCAGGTAAAGCGACCTGGCTATCACAAATGAAAGCTCAACGAACTGGCTGATCATCACGTGGAAATGTATAGCAGCCAAATACTCAAAAGGCCTGTCTCTAAATGTGGAGGGGCAAACGGAAGGACCCCGAGAAAGTCCACGTGACCACGGGGAGAGAGAAAGAGACACGCAAACTCCAAATACACAGCAGGCGTCAGGGTCGGGATCGAAACCACGACCTCGTTCGTGCACACCCAACTGGGGATGCCTCGTGCAGCTCGCGGGTCGCGGGCTTCCACGTGGCCGGGCCGTGGCAGCACAGGACGCGGTTTGGCGACGCGGGGCGTGCGATCTCCTCTCCCGCGGGATCCTGGGTCGTCTCCTCCGACTTCTCTGCTTCCTTGCCACGCCAAGCCAGACACTCGCGCCTTCTCTTTTTAAACTGGCCGGTGCAGGACCCTTCTGATGGGAGAGGACTGAGACTCATTGGAGAACAATTATGTTGCATTATATATATATGGGTTATTGAATGGCATCCATTAGACCGGTAACCGTTTTCATAATCGAATGGAGATGCCGCACTTAGGAATCGATGATTGTTTCCAGTGGAATGTTCGTCATGAGTGGACTGAGATTTTGTCACGCGAATTGTGCAAACCGCATGGCAGCTAAGTCAGCGCGCGAGTTACATTTGGCCTCGTTTCTTAGATGGGAGGTAAAGGAGCATCTCTGCAATTTCTCGCTTGTGCCACTGCCGGCGGAAAGTTCTCCACAAGAGGGAGGGCCAGAGGATATTTGGCCTACTCTTCCACGTTGACCCGAGGTGTTAGAAGAGGCGGAAGCACCCACACTTCACCCCACCACTCGCTACCTACCGATCGAATAACTGTGGCGGAACCATTGACGCCGCTGGCTGCACAGAGGCGGAGTGGACGATTTAAGGGCTCGCACCTGCCGCGCTGGGACTTGGCAATTGACCCGGCGACCTCTGAATCGTCTGCTGACCGTGACCCCCACTGTGGTAGAGGCTGACTTCGCTTCTCCGTTAAACAACATTCCCATCACGTCGTGTTCACGGCTCGAGACGGTGCTCTGTGTGCAGCAAACCCGGCGGTGACCGGGCGCTTAGCGGCGTCTTCCATTGCGGCCCCCCCCCCCCCCCGATGTTATCCTTCAAACCGCCCGATGTCTCTAATCGCGCACCGAGGGCCCCGGCTGTCCTCATTACGTCGCGGCGCGCCGCGACAGTCACTAGGCGGTGTGTGTGTCTCACTGTGATTAGTCATCAGTCACTAGGCGGTGTGTGTGTGTCTCACTGTGATTAGTCATCAGTCACTAGGCGGTGTGTGAGTGTCTCACTGTAATTAGTCATCAGTCACTAGGCGGTGTGTGTGTGTCTCACTGTGATTAGTCATCAGTCACTAGGCGGTGTGTGTGTGTGTCTCACTGTGATTAGTCATCAGTCACTAGGCGGTGTGTGTGTGTCTCACTGTGATCAGTCATCAGTCACTAGGCGGTGTGTGAGTGTCTCACTGTGATTAGTCATCAGTCACTACGCGGTGTGTGTGTGTCTCACTGTGATCAGTCATCAGTCACTAGGCGGTGTGTGTGTGTCTCACTGTGATCAGTCATCAGTCACTAGGCGGTGTGTGTGTGTCTCACTGTGATCAGTCATCAGTCACTAGGCGGTGTGTGAGTGTCTCACTGTGATTAGTCATCAGTCACTACGCGGTGTGTGTGTGTCTCACTGTGATCAGTCATCAGTCACTAGGCGGTGTGTGTGTGTCTCACTGTGATCAGTCATCAGTCACTAGGCGGTGTGTGTGTGTCTCACTGTGATCAGTCATCAGTCACTAGGCGGTGTGTGAGTGTCTCACTGTGATTAGTCATCAGTCACTACGCGGTGTGTGTGTGTCTCACTGTGATCAGTCATCAGTCACTAGGCGGTGTGTGTGTGTCTCACTGTGATCAGTCATCAGTCACTAGGCGGTGTGTGAGTGTCTCACTGTGAATAGTCATCAGTCACTACGCGGTGTGTGTGTGTCTCACTGTGATCAGTCATCAGTCACTAGGCGGTGTGTGAGTGTCTCACTGTGATTAGTCATCAGTCACTACGCGGTGTGTGTGTGTCTCACTGTGATCAGTCATCAGTCACTAGGCGGTGTGTGTGTGTCTCACTGTGATTAGTCATCAGTCACTAGGCGGTGTGTGTGTGTCTCACTGTGATTAGTCATCAGTCACTAGGCGGTGTGTGTGTGTCTCACTGTGATTAGTCATCAGTCACTAGGCGGTGTGTGTGTGTCTCACTGTGATTAGTCATCAGTCACTACGCGGTGTGTGTGTGTCTCACTGTGATTAGTCACTAGGCGGTGTGTGTGTGTCTCACTGTGATTAGTCATCAGTCACTAGGCGGTGTGTGTGTGTCTCACTGTGATTAGTCATCAGTCACTAGGCGGTGTGTGTGTGTCTCACTGTGATTAGTCATCAGTCACTACGCGGTGTGTGTGTGTCTCACTGTGATTAGTCACTAGGCGGTGTGTGTGTGTCTCACTGTGATTAGTCATCAGTCACTAGGCGGTGTGTGTGTGTCTCACTGTGATTAGTCATCAGTCACTACCCGGTGTGTGTGTGTCTCACTGTGATTAGTCATCAGTCACTAGGCGGTGTGTGTGTGTCTCACTGTGATTAGTCATCAGTCACTAGGCGGTGTGTGTGTGTCTCACTGTGATTAGTCATCAGTCACTAGGCGGTGTGTGTGTGTCTCACTGTGATTAGTCATCAGTCACTAGGCGGTGTGTGTGTGTCTCACTGTGATTAGTCATCAGTCACTAGGCGGTGTGTGTGTGTCTCACTGTGATTAGTCATCAGTCACTAGGCGGTGTGTGTGTGTCTCACTGTGATTAGTCATCAGTCACTACGCGGTGTGTGTGTGTGTCTCACTGTGATTAGTCACTAGGCGGTGTGTGGGTGTCTCACTGTGATTAGTCATCAGTCACTACGCGGTGTGTGTGTGTCTCACTGTGATTAGTCATCAGTCACTAGGCGGTGTGTGTGTGTCTCACTGTGATTAGTCATCAGTCACTACGCGGTGTGTGTGTGTCTCACTGTGATTAGTCATCAGTCACTAGGCGGTGTGTGTGTGTCTCACTGTGATTAGTCACTAGGCGGTGTGTGTGTGTCTCACTGTGATTAGTCATCAGTCACTAGGCGGTGTGTGAGTGTCTCACTGTGATTAGTCATCAGTCACTAGGCGGTGTGTGTGTGTCTCACTGTGATTAGTCACTAGGCGGTGTGTGTGTGTCTCACTGTGATTAGTCACTAGGCGGTGTGTGTGTGTCTCACTGTGATTAGTCATCAGTCACTAGGCGGTGTGTGAGTGTCTCACTGTGATTAGTCATCAGTCGCTAGGCGGTGTGTGAGTGTCTCACTGTGATTAGTCATCAGTCACTAGGCGGTGTGTGAGTGTCTCACTGTGATTAGTCACTAGGCGGTGTGTGAGTGTCTCACTGTGATTAGTCATCAGTCACTAGGCGGTGTGTGAGTGTCTCACTGTGATTAGTCACTAGGCGGTGTGTGTGTGTCTCACTGTGATTAGTCACTACGCGGTGTGTGTGTCTCACTGTGATTAGTCATCAGTCACTAGGCGGTGTGTGAGTGTCTCACTGTGATTAGTCATCAGTCGCTAGGCGGTGTGTGTGTGTCTCACTGTGATTAGTCACTAGGCGGTGTGTGTGTGTCTCACTGTGATTAGTCATCAGTCACTAGGCGGTGTGTGTGTCTCACTGTGATTAGTCATCAGTCACTAGGCGGTGTGTGAGTGTCTCACTGTGATTAGTCATCAGTCACTAGGCGGTGTGTGTGTGTGTCTCACTGTGATTAGTCACTAGGCGGTGTGTGAGTGTCTCACTGTGATTAGTCATCAGTCACTAGGCGGTGTGTGTGTGTCTCACTGTGATTAGTCATCAATCACTAGGCGGTGTGTGTGTGTCTCACTGTGATTAGTCATCAGTCACTACGCGGTGTGTGTGTGTCTCACTGTGATTAGTCACCAGTCACTAGGCGGTGTGTGAGTGTCTCACTGTGATTAGTCATCAGTCACTAGGCGGTGTGTGTGTGTCTCACTGTGATTAGTCATCAGTCACTAGGCAGTGTGTGTGTGTCTCACTGTGATTAGTCATCAGTCACTAGGCGGTGTGTGAGTGTCTCACTGTGATTAGTCATCAGTCACTAGGTGGTGTGTGAGTGTCTAACTGTGATTAGTCATCAGTCACTAGGCAGTGTGTGTGTGTCTCACTGTGATTAGTCACTAGGCGGTGTGTGAGTGTCTCACTGTGATTAGTCATCAGTCACTAGGCGGTGTGTGAGTGTCTCACTGTGATTAGTCATCAGTCACTAGGCGGTGTGTGTGTCTCACTGTGATTAGTCACTAGGCGGTGTGTGAGTGTCTCACTGTGATTAGTCATCAGTCACTAGGCGGTGTGTGTGTGTCTCACTGTGATTAGTCACTAGGCGGTGTGTGTGTGTCTCACTGTGATTAGTCACTAGGCGGTGTGTGTGTGTCTCACTGTGATTAGTCATCAGTCACTAGGCGGTGTGTGAGTGTCTCACTGTGATTAGTCATCAGTCGCTAGGCGGTGTGTGAGTGTCTCACTGTGATTAGTCACTAGGCGGTGTGTGTGTGTCTCACTGTGATTAGTCATCAGTCACTAGGCGGTGTGTGAGTGTCTCACTGTGATTAGTCACTAGGCGGTGTGTGAGTGTCTCACTGTGATTAGTCATCAGTCACTAGGCGGTGTGTGAGTGTCTCACTGTGATTAGTCACTAGGCGGTGTGTGTGTGTCTCACTGTGATTAGTCACTAGGCGGTGTGTGTGTGTCTCACTGTGATTAGTCATCAGTCACTAGGCGGTGTGTGAGTGTCTCACTGTGATTAGTCATCAGTCGCTAGGCGGTGTGTGTGTGTCTCACTGTGATTAGTCACTAGGCGGTGTGTGTGTGTCTCACTGTGATTAGTCATCAGTCACTAGGCGGTGTGTGTGTCTCACTGTGATTAGTCATCAGTCACTAGGCGGTATGTGAGTGTCTCACTGTGATTAGTCATCAGTCACTAGGCGGTGTGTGTGTGTGTCTCACTGTGATTAGTCACTAGGCGGTGTGTGAGTGTCTCACTGTGATTAGTCATCAGTCACTAGGCGGTGTGTGTGTGTCTCACTGTCATTAGTCATCAGTCACTCCGCGGTGTGTGTGTGTCTCACTGTGATTAGTCATCAGTCACTACGCGGTGTGTGAGTGTCTCACTGTGATTAGTCATCAGTCACTAGGCAGTGTGTGTGTGTCTCACTGTGATTAGTCATCAGTCACTAGGCGGTGTGTGTGTGTCTCACTGTGATTAGTCATCAGTCACTACGCGGTGTGTGTGTGTCTCACTGTGATTAGTCACCAGTCACTAGGCGGTGTGTGAGTGTCTCACTGTGATTAGTCATCAGTCACTAGGCGGTATGTGTGTGTCTCACTGTGATTAGTCATCAGTCACTAGGCAGTGTGTGTGTCTCACTGTGATTAGTCATCAGTCACTAGGCGGTGTGTGAGTGTCTCACTGTGATTAGTCATCAGTCACTAGGCGGTGTGTGAGTGTCTCACTGTGATTAGTCATCAGTCACTAGGCGGTGTGTGAGTGTCTCACTGTGATTAGTCACTAGGCGGTGTGTGTGTGTCTCACTGTGATTAGTCACTAGGCGGTGTGTGTGTGTCTCACTGTGATTAGTCATCAGTCACTAGGCGGTGTGTGAGTGTCTCACTGTGATTAGTCATCAGTCGCTAGGCGGTGTGTGTGTGTCTCACTGTGATTAGTCACTAAGCGGTGTGTGTGTGTCTCACTGTGATTAGTCATCAGTCACTAGGCGGTGTGTGTGTCTCACTGTGATTAGTCATCAGTCACTAGGCGGTATGTGAGTGTCTCACTGTGATTAGTCATCAGTCACTAGGCGGTGTGTGTGTGTGTCTCACTGTGATTAGTCACTAGGCGGTGTGTGAGTGTCTCACTGTGATTAGTCATCAGTCACTAGGCGGTGTGTGTGTGTCTCACTGTGATTAGTCATCAGTCACTCCGCGGTGTGTGTGTGTCTCACTGTGATTAGTCATCAGTCACTACGCGGTGTGTGAGTGTCTCACTGTGATTAGTCATCAGTTACTAGGCAGTGTGTGTGTGTCTCACTGTGATTAGTCATCAGTCACTAGGCGGTGTGTGTGTGTCTCACTGTGATTAGTCATCAGTCACTACGCGGTGTGTGTGTGTCTCACTGTGATTAGTCACCAGTCACTAGGCGGTGTGTGAGTGTCTCACTGTGATTAGTCATCAGTCACTAGGCGGTATGTGTGTGTCTCACTGTGATTAGTCATCAGTCACTAGGCAGTGTGTGTGTGTCTCACTGTGATTAGTCATCAGTCACTAGGCGGTGTGTGAGTGTCTCACTGTGATTAGTCATCAGTCACTAGGCGGTGTGTGAGTGTCTCACTGTGATTAGTCATCAGTCACTAGGCGGTGTGTGTGTGTCTCACTGTGATTAGTCACTAGGCGGTGTGTGTGTGTGTCTCACAGTGATTAGTCACTAGGCGGTGTGTGAGTGTCTCACTGTGATTAGTCATCAGTCACTAGGCGGTGTGTGTGTGTGTGTCTCACTGTGATTAGTCACTAGGCGGTGTGTGAGTGTCTCACTGTGATTAGTCATCAGTCACTAGGCAGTGTGTGTGTGTCTCACTGTGATTAGTCATCAGTCACTAGGCGGTGTGTGTGTGTGTCTCACTGTGATTAGTCACTAGGCGGTGTGTGTGTGTCTCACTGTGATTAGTCATCAGTCACTAGGCGGTGTGTGAGTGTCTCACTGTGATTAGTCATCAGTCACTAGGCGGTGTGTGTGTGTCTCACTGTGATTAGTCATCAGTCACTAGGCGGTGTGTGTGTGTGTCTCACTGTGATTAGTCATCAGTCACTAGGCGGTGTGTGTGTGTGTCTCACTGTGATTAGTCACTAGGCGGTGTGTGTGTGTCTCACTGTGATTAGTCATCAGTCACTAGGCGGTGTGTGAGTGTCTCACTGTGATTAGTCATCAGTCGCTAGGCGGTGTGTGTGTGTCTCACTGTGATTAGTCACTAGGCGGTGTGTGTGTGTCTCACTGTGATCAGTCACTAGGCGGTGTGTGTGTGTGTCTCACTGCGATTAGTCACTAGGCGGTGTGTGAGTGTCTCACTGTGATTAGTCATCAGTCACTAGGCGGTGTGTGAGTGTCTCACTGTGATTAGTCACTAGGCGGTGTGTGTGAGTGTCTCACTGTGATTAGTCACTATGCGGTGTGTGAGTGTCTCACTGTGATTAGTCATCAGTCACTAGGCGGTGTGTGAGTGTCTCACTGTGATTAGTCACTAGGCGGTGTGTGTGAGTGTCTCACTGTGATTAGTCACTATGCGGTGTGTGTGAGTGTCTCACTGTGATTAGTCACTAGGCGGTGTGTGAGTGTCTCACTGTGATTAGTCATCAGTCACTAGGCGGTGTGTGAGTGTCTCACTGTGATTAGTCACTAGGCGGTGTGTGTGTGTCTCACTGTAATTAGCCACCAGTCACTAGACGATGAGTGAGCCGCATTCGCCTTCATTAGCACACGCCTCCAGCAAACCCGCTCGCGACAAACACAAAGACGAAGGTTCGTCTTTGTAAAGCGGCAGACTTTCGCTCAGCACAGAGATCCCCGCGTCGCCAGACCGCCGGCGCAAGTCCCGTGAGCGACGCCGGCACGGGAGCACGAGGTGCTGGTGTGGGCAAGCATACGCCCGCTCGCCTTTGTCTCCCCAGGATGATGGTCTACACATCGCGTAAGCTCCTCGTGTAAGGCCGAGTCCACCAAGGGGATGCACAAGACCGGATCAGACATCCCTCACCGACGCTAGTCGTGAACCGGAATCGAACTTGGGTCGCCGTGTTCGTAGCGCAGCACGCAAACCACTACAACTCGACACGTACACGCAGACACGTGCAGCGCTCACCACCGGCGCTCACCACGAACGCTCACCAAGCTCGATTCATGAATCAATACAATACAATTTTCCTCGATTTCGTCTGCACAATGTGGCTATCTCCGTGAGCCTGATTGGAACACCACCATCTGTCATTTGTCTGAATCAGCGCCGACTCTTACATCGGTGAGTGTTAAGAATCGGGATTCATCAACGCATCGAGACTCTCACGAGGCGTCCTTTTATTTGGCACCAAGTCAGTGGAGCAGCTTCCTCGGACACATGACGCACGCACCCAGACGCCCTCCGTTTGAGAGACATGATCTTGATATTCGTGACAGGTGGTGGCGGCATGGAGAAGGCGTTCATCCGGCAGTGGATTGGCCACGGCTGCTGCTGCTGCTGCACCAGTGAGCGAGCGAGCAGACAGGACCGGGTGGATGTCAACACGCGCTCACGTTGGTGACGCCTGCAACTCCCACAATCCCTTTTCCTTTTCGCCATCGTGAATGTTTAAGACTTCTTGCCACGCACCGGGCGTTTAATTTTGATGAAGGCTTCTATGAATATTTAAATTAACGACTTCCACTTTACTTTGATGAAAGCTCTCAGGCAATGACATCAGCCCAGCTCGCCGGCACGAGGTGGAGAGCGGAGCGGCGTCCAAGCCACGGGATGATTCTCACTCCACACGCTCGGCACGTCTGGCGTAAGGCACTAGCACTACATTATGAAGTTTAAGTTAATTTTATGTAACCAGGTGAGAACTCAAGAGGCGAGGGTCATCTCATTTGCGAGATTGACGCGGGACATTAGTCTGCCAGTAGGTAGCGATTATTGATTATATTGCGTGTGTATGATTATTGATTATATTGCGTGTGTATGATTATTGATTATATTGCGTGTGTATGATCCCAATTGAGTAAGTTTACAGTGTCATTTTCGCCTTCGTACGATGTGTACCATGACAGCGGCACACAGTGGCATCCTCTTGCCAATGCCGCCACGGGATCGTTAACGTGCACGATGAGGGAAGCAGACGGCGCGTAGTAGTAGTAATAGTATCATGATGGTTCATACACCGCAGTAATAATCAGGGCGGCCGCTGGATCTGAACCGCAAATCTCTGCAACTAGCGGGGAACGCGCGTTGCAGGAACAGCGTTCCGTCTGCTCTGGCTGGGAGCAAGCAGTGACCCTAAGACGCATTGTGAATGAGCTCCGGTGTCAGATCGAAAATCACAGAAGGCGCCCGTTCTCGTCACATCTCGGTCGCCTAGCAGGGTTGAGCCTGGATAATACCGCTGCGGTGGGCGGCCACCATGCATACCAGGTATTATAGGCTGCGTGGTGAGCAGCAGCGTGCGTAACAACTTCATTGTTGCCCTGTCCGTCCATGCCTCCCACGTCTATGCTCCCCGCCTTCAACCACGAGTTGACCAGCGTGGTGAAGTATGGTCGAACAACAACCACCCTGCACAGACATTATCATCATTAGCAGCCACGATACATCCACAGCTGGATGAAGGCTTCACCACGCCACCCGCTCTCTCTATCTCACGCAGGATGAAGAACTTCTAAATGTTCAACATTGCCAATTAAACTCGCTCTCCGGTGGCGAGGGGGCCTTTAGAGCGGGCTCGATTGGCCCATGCTGAGGGCTCCTCGCTTCAAGGATGAATGGGGAGGGGGGGGTCGTAGACTCGTGGTTACGCGGGGATTACACTTTGTCCCCGCGTTTACTGCCCTATCGCTCGCACCTAATCAACTTTTAATCCCTTTATTCCTCCGCTCTCTGAGCCACTGTCAACACCATAATCCGTGTGCGTTTGCATGTATGCATTTGGGGAGCGGTGGCGCAGTGGTTAGCGCACTGCGTGTAACGAGGTTGATTCTTTGTTCACGACCAATAACAGTGGCGAATTTCTGAAATGGTCTTCGGCCTCCGAAGACCATTTCATTAGGGAGACAAAGGCGGTCGGGCGTGGTGCTGTCCACCCACTCCCTCGTTTGCAGTGCAGGCTTTCATCGGTGCTCGCTAACAGCCTTGTCCCAACAAGCTGCTAAGGATATACGGGTGACTTTGTCTTTGTGTGTGTGTCAGTGGGGTGAGCGGTGGTGTAGTGGTTGACGCGCTGCGCTACGAGCCCGGCGATCCGAGTTCGATTTGTGCTCATGGCCAACACCAATGACGATTATCTGAACTGGTCATGGGCCTCCCCTAGGTCGACTCAGCCTCAAATTAGTACCTTGTGTGGTGTGTAAACATCGCCACTTGGGAGACAAAGGCGGCCAGTTGTGGTGCTGGCCACCCACCCCTCGTGTGCCGTGCCAGCCTTTCAGGTGCTCGCCAACAGCACTTGCCCCACCAGTCTGTTGCAAGCTATACGGGGGATCTTTGTCTTTGTGTGTGTGTGTCAGTGTGCTCACTGCGCACGTCGCTTCGATAATTGCAAAAACCAAACGATCCGCGCCGTAGCCGTGTCGGAACTATAAAACTATAAACGCCGGTTACGATCGCGGTAAAACGAAACGCGCCAATTAAAGTAGATTGTCTTTAATTCCCTAAATTGGAAGGAACGGTCGTCATAAAAATAATAAAACGGCGCTGCTGTCGAAAACACGGAGCGCGGTTGGGGATGAGACGGCCCGCCCGGGGCTCGAGGCCACAGCGCGAGGCGCCAACTCGTGCCGTGTCCGGCTGTTGCCTCTCCGGCTGCACGCCTCTCCGGCTGTTGCCTCTCCGGCTGTTGCCTCTCCGGCTGTTGCCTCTCCGGCGGTGTGCCTCTCCTGCTGCGTGCCTCTCCGATGTGGCTTCGCGAGGTGCGGGCACGATGTCCGACGTTTCGGCCATCCGAACGTGCACGAATGCGTGCGAGTGTATGGGCATGCGCTACAGGGCGATCCTTGCACGCGTAGGTGTCTGTGACCTTGGTGTATGCATGTTGAGCTTCTTTCGTACCGCACGTAGCTAGCCGGTAGGAAGAGCGTTCCAGACGGCCGCAGAAGCGCATCTGAAAGGGCGCGACGCAGTGATCTTTGTTCGATGGTCAGCCAAGGCCGCAGCTGCTGCGATGATGAGCGGAGTTCTCTACAGAAGAGATGGCGTGGCCCACAGAGTGCCCCACTCCATACCTCGTCACACCACCAGAGCCCGTGCCCACCTCGTCACACCACCAGAGCCCGTGCCCAACTCGTCACACCACCAGAGCCCGTGCCCAGCTCGTCACACCACCAGAGCCCGTGCCATCCTCCCCGCTCCACTCGGCGATACCTCGAGTCATCCGGTCACACCTGAGAAGCGCGGATCCCCCGCTGTGGCCGCCGTGCGGAACGAGGAAGCGGGGAACAGCCTCGAATGACCCCCCCCCCCTGCCCCCCGCATTGTCTGGGCGCTCTTTGTGTCGCGAGCGCCGCTTGAACGCGCCGCGAGACGAGTCGACGGCCCCGTCACGCGCGACCGCGTGGAGGTTTGTTTTGTGCTTCCGAGTCCTGCGCTGCCGGGCGCCGCCCGTGTTTTTTGCGGGTCGTGACGGATCTGGCCTCAAAGGACGCGGATCGCGGTTGAAGACCGGTGGAGGGGGGCTGAAGAGAAGGGGGTGAAGAAAGGGGAGGGGGAGAAACGTGCGAGATTGAGTGGAGTCGTTGCGGAGCGCGAGCGTTGAACACGCATGTTCAGACTGCGCGGTCCGAGCATCACCTTCATCAGAGCAACCACCCTCCTCATTGCAATCACGTTTATGAAGCCCTAAAGGATTTTAACATGTCTCAGAGCACAAAACCACATGATTTTAAGACGACTAGTGAATGGTAATGACCAGTGCAATTAGAATGAAGAGTAGAACTACAATAATTAATTATTATGATGATATTAACTCGTGATGCACCGAAGAAAGAGAGAGGACGAGGTGCGGGGAGGAGGAGCCACGGACGAGCGGGGAAGCAGCGGCCACGTGGCGAGCCGGCGTCAAATCTCCCCGAGCTTTGCGGTCCTCGATATACGAAGTCGTTGCCGGCCAATGAATGATTCTTTACTCGTGGGAGGTAAACTTAGAGCCCGCAGGAGACCCACGTGTGCGAGGGGGCAACACTCGATCTCACACAGACCGGACAGATGGAGTCCACAATTTGCTGTGGCGCCTTCTCCTGCCCAGCCAGGACTCAGCTGCACTCCGAGAAGCGCGCACGGAGCACAAACGCGCGCTCTCGTGCACGAATGCGCGCTCTCTGTGTTGCCTGTGAATTGTTTTTAAATCTTAACGCTCATACGAACTCGTTTCGTTACATTTGTCGCCTACATTCTACACGTGTTTGGATTTTGTAATTTGCGCGGAGATGCGGCACAACCGCGGAGTTCGTTGGCCGCTCGTTGCAGGGAGGTTCACGGTTCGAACCCCCGACAGGCCGCCCTGGTTAACGCTGCTGTACGAGCGTTGACCGTGTAGGATTACTACGCACCGTCTGCGTCACAGTGGACGTTAAAGATCCCGTGGCGTAATTCGAAAAGAGGAGAGACCGTTGCCCTACAAATTTACCAAATTTGAAAAAAACTACAACCACCACGACTACGAGCAGCGCTCGTTTATCCAGGAAAGCCTCGCTGGGTTTCGAGGCTCTTTTCAGGAGGGTCCTGCCAAGTTTTTGCTGTAATTTTAGTCATTTTCCGGTACAAAAAACAACAAAGTGTGCGCATTGGGATGCGTGGCCAACGCCACGGGCATTGTGCGTGTTTCTTCTCTACGGGGGTGGGGGGGGGGCTGGAGAACCCGGAGGGAACCCGCGCAGACCACGTGGGAGATCGTACACACGCAGAACGGCGCCCCGGTCGGGAATGGAACCCAGGCGCTTGTCGCCGTGATGCGCGACGGTTCGCGTGGCGCTGCCGCGCTGATTTGTGTTGACGTGGAACGCAGGTTGACAGCGACACCTCAAGTCGGCCGCGGGTTGATTAAGCGATCAGATGATAACAGTGTCGATGACGTCGTCTCAGTGACCCTGGATAAATAACCAAGCAAAAACAAAGATCCCCCGTATAGTTCTTTTCAACAGACTGTTGGGGCAAGTGCTGTTAGCGAGCACCTATGAAGGCCGACACGGCACACGAGGGGGTGGGTGGCCAGCACCACGCCTGGACGCCTTTGTCTCCCGAGTGGCCATGTTTACACACCGCACCAGGTACTCATTTGAGGCTGAGTCGACCTAGGGGAGGCCCATGACCGGTTCAGATAATCGTCACTGGTGTTGGCCGTGAGCAGGAATGGAATTCGGATCGCCGGGTTCGTAGCCCAGCGCGCTAACCGCTACCCTACCGCTCCCCATATACAATTACAAAGATCAACCCTATAGACATACCGTGTACTGACAGCTACACTTTAAGTGTGGTCTGGGACTGTTTTGTTGTTATTTTTGCTGCCTTGAACTCGCTTGCATTTCGTATTGACACATCGGAAGGAATGAATGTACACGTGCAATTTGTACTTATAAACTGTATCTAGGATTATTGTTGACCATTTCTATATTTTTCATTCCCATCGTTTTATTTGTATTTGTTGTTGTAACTTTGCTGTCCCGTCCGGACTGGACATCTGTGAACAACAACTTCATAGCTCATCGGATTCCTCCAGGATAAATACAGATTCTGATTCTGACATACACACATACACCCGTACACAGATACATTGATCCCCGTGTATGTATGTTGAACTTCTTTCGCAGCGGACGTAACCAACCGTGCATATGCTCATAAAGAGGTGTTTGGGTTAGATCGCGTAAGTGTAAATGTGTTGTAACCCTCCACCACCCGACACACAGTGAGTTACGACTTCAGCCCACCGGTGTGTTGGAGAGTAAATCCACAACATTTACAATCTGAGTAGTACGACGTTTCGCTGGTAATTACATATATCATCATCGGGTGATTTTCCAAAATAGACCTTGCTCGCTGTGTCGGGTGGTGGAGGGTTACGACACATTCGTAGTTACGCGATCTAACCCAAAAACCTTAATAATGAATAATATTGGTCGCGAAAGCTTACTGCGTGTTAAACGTGCAGGTGATGTGTGCAACTCGGATTATAGCGGGCATGGCGAACGAGGGGGTGGTGTTATGGCGAGCAACATATCCGGCCGCCTTTGTCTCCCCAAGTGCTGATGTCATTACACCACACCAGGTACTCATTTTAGGCTGAATTGACTTCGGGGAGAACAGAGAACGGTTCAGCTACCGCTCGTCACTGATGCCAGCCGTGGTCGGGAATCCAGTCAACTTTATAGAGGTCACGTGGGGCGAGTTTACCCACTATCAGGCGAGTGCCACGTGTCCCGACTTGGTGTGTATTTGCACGGAGAAGAAGATGATGATGTTGATGATGATGTTGATGATGTTGATGATGTGGATGATGTTGTTGATGATGATGATGTTGATGGCTTCACAGGGGAAGGCAGACCGTGGCGGCTCGAGAGGACTGCAGTCTGGGAAGCCCGGGGACAGGGATCACACCGATGGTTCGTTGCAACGTTGGTTGCTTGCGGTCCTGTGGCAAAGGTGAGTGGTGAAGGAGGAAGTGGTGTAGGAGGAGATGAGGTGTGTGGAGGGTGTATGTACGTGTGTGTGTACGTGTGTGTAGGGGATGTAGGGTGTGTGTGGAGGGTGTATGTACGTGTGTGTGTACGTGTGTGTAGGGGATGTAGGGTGTGTGTGGAGGGTGTGTGCACGTGTGTGTGTACGTGTGTGTAGGGGATGTAGGGTGTGTGTGGAGGGTGTGTGCACGTGTGTGTGTACGTGTGTGTAGGGGATGTAGGGTGTGTGTGGAGGGTGTGTGCCCGTGTGTGTGTGTGGCGCGTGTGTTTAATGTATCTTCACGTCTTGTCTATGTGTAAATCTGTAGACCCTGACGCAGTGTGCAAACATCACAACGAGGGAGACAGATGTCTGGCCTGGTGTTGCGACCCATCCCGTGCCGGCCTTAATAGCTGCTCGCTAACAGCACTTGCCCCAACAGTCTATTAAGGCTATACGGGGAATCTTTCTACGTACGTGCATACAACTCGTGTGTGCATGCCCACGCGTGTGTGCATGCCCACGCGCGTGTGCATGCCGCGCGTGTGCATGCCGCGCGTGTGTGTGCATGCCCACGCGTGTGTGTGCATGCCCACGCGTGTGTGCATGCCCACGCGCGTGTGCATGCCGCGCGTGTGTGCATGCTCACGCGTGTGTGTGCATGCCCACGCGTGTGTGCATGCCCACGCGTGTGTGCATGCCGCGCGTGTGCATGCCGCGCGTGTGTGTGCATGCCCACGCGTGTGTGCATGCCCACGCGTGTGTGCATGCCCACGCGCGTGTGCATGCCGCGCGTGTGCATGCCGCGCGTGTGTGCATGCCGCGCGTGTGTGCATGCTCACGCGCGTGTGTGCATGCCCACACGCGTGTGCATGCCCACGCGTGTGTGCATGCCCACGCGTGTGTGCATGCCCAGGCGTGTGTGTCGGCACGTGTCCCAGTCCGCACCGAGCGTGGCGGCCACTCAGCCGCCCTCTGCGCGAGCCGCCCCCCCTCGCCCCAGCGGCAGCAGCAGCAGCAGCAGCGGCGAGGGGGGAGGGGTCACGCCGGCGTCGTGAAGCGCCGGGCACCTTGCGGGGTGCATGGGGGGCAGGAGGGGGCAGGAGGGGGCAGGAGGGGGCAGGAGGGGAGGGGCTGCTTGTACCCCCCCCCCTTCACCACCGCGTGCTGCTGGGAAGCCGACTGCTGTGGAACAGTGAACGCTGATATTGGCACAAAGCGGCGATTGTGTGGAGCGGTGGCTATAAATGGTTAAAGAGTAATTTCGGCGGAAAGGTGGAGATGGATAGATAGGTAAATAATTAAATAACGGGGCGCAAGAAATTCTACACGGGGGGGGGCGGGTGGGGCGCGGCCATAAAGATCCTCCCGGGCTATTGGCGACCTGAGCGAGGGCATCGCTGGGAAGGTGTTTGCCTCTCCTATGCACAGCGCGCAGGTGTGTGCCGTGGGGCGGGGTGGGTGAGACGTGGGGGGGGGGGGGGGTAGCTTCCTTCCCGCTGTCTACCCAGCAGCACCGCCACGAGAGGCCGGCCTGCCGAACCCATGTGGTGTGATTGTGTGTGGTGTGATTGTGTGTGGTGTGATTGTGTGTGGTGTGATTGTGTGTGGTGTAATTGTCTGTGGTGTGATTGTGTGTGGTGTAATTGTCTGTGGTGTGATTGTGTGTGGTGTGATTGTCTGTGGTGTCATTGTCTGTGGTGTGATTGTCTGTGGTGTGATTGTGTGTGGTGTGATTGTCTGTGGTGTCATTGTCTGTGGTGTGATTGTTTGTGGTGTGATTGTGTGTGGTGTGATTGTCTGTGGTGTCATTGTCTGTGGTGTGATTGTGTGTGGTGTGATTGTCTGTGGTGAGATTGTGTGTGGTGTGATTGTGTGTGGTGTGATTGTCTGTGGTGTCATTGTCTGTGGTGTCATTGTCTGTGGTTTGATTGTCTGTGTTGTGATTGTCTGTGGTGTGATTGTCTGTGGTGTGATTGTCTGTGGTGTGATTGTGGGTGGTGTCATTGTCTGTGGTGTCATTGTCTATGGAGTGATTGTCTGTGGTGTGATTGTGTGTGGTGTCATTGTCTGTAGTGTGATTGTCTGTGGTGTGATTGTCTGTGGTGTGATTGTCTGTGGTGTCATTGTCTGTGGTGGGATTGTCTGTGGTGTGATTGTGTGTGGTGTGATTGTCTGTGGTGTCATTGTCTGTGGTGTCATTGTCTGTGGTTTGATTGTCTGTGTTGTGATTGTCTGTGGTGTGATTGTCTGTGGTGTGATTGTCTGTGGTGTGATTGTGGGTGGTGTCATTGTCTGTGGTGTCATTGTCTATGGAGTGATTGTCTGTGGTGTGATTGTGTGTGGTGTCATTGTCTGTAGTGTGATTGTCTGTGGTGTGATTGTCTGTGGTGTGATTGTCTGTGGTGTCATTGTCTGTGGTTTGATTGTCTGTGGTGTCATTGTCTGTGGAGTGATTGTCTGTGGTGTGATTGTCTGTGGTGTGATTGTCTGTGGTGTGATTGTCTGTGGTGTCATTGTCTGTGGTGTCATTGTCTGTGGTGTGATTGTCTGTGGTGTGATTGTCTGTGGTGTGATTGTCTGTGGTGTGATTGTCTGTGGTGTGATTGTGTGTGGTGTGATTGTCTGTGGTGTGATTGTCTGTGGTGTCATTGTCTGTGGAGTGATCGTCTATTGCCTCTATGCGCTGTAAATATTTGTGTGTTTGCTTAATAGTCCTTGGACGCACGATGAAAATTCAAGGCATCGTCAGCTATGACGGCGACGTGCAAAGTGGAAGCAGAGCGCCACGGAGGCGAGACGGCGCCCCAGCACGGCGCGCATCTTGATTCGAGCCTTATTTGCAGAAAATGTTTTCTCAGCAACATTTCCCTTCGCGCTGCTCGATCACAGGTCACCTGCAGGGCGCGTTCAATCATCACCGGCGGTGACGCGGCTTTGCCTCCTGTACCGCAGCGTGAGACACTTCGAGATGTAAACCAAGAAGACCAACATGCAACATATTCGCGGTTTAAGACGTTGAAGAGTTTCGCGACCAATATTATCCATAACAAACGTTTGTTCTGGGTTAGATCGCGTTAATATAAATGTGTTTTTAACCAACCACCACCGACACCGACAATTGGTAAAGATTTCCACGTAAACAAACGCGACATTTCGTGACTACTTCAGCGCACCAAAACAGGAAGACTTCTTCACAATTCTCGCACATCGCCTGGTGAAGCTGGTTGCAATGTTGTGAGTTTACTCTGAACACAAACCGATGCGCTGAGAGAGTAAGCACTTGGCACGCTTTGTCTACGGGACAAACATTACTAATTGGCTGTGTCGGGTGGTGGTGGGTTAACGACACATTTATATTGACTCAACACACCCGTCAACAACACTGTGGCCTTCGTAGGATTATAAATCTTTGAAATAGGCGACGTTTCTGGCAATGGCCCTTCATCGTGATGTTAATACAGAGTGGCCAGAGAGATGCCCTGAATGAGAGCTGGAGCCTGCGAGAGGCGCGCCGCCACGTCCCGGGGCGCACGGCACGCGGATTCTCTGGCTTGCCGGGCACATTCCATCTCCCTGTCCAGGACGTGGATGTACAACCGCCTCAATGCGTATGGGTCTTCCCGTGCAGTCGTCCTTAGATGGAGATAGACAAATACACAAATACACGGGGGGATACATCGCATGTCGCGATCTTAACGGATTTCGCGTGAGATTTGCGTGTGTACGGATGCGAGGTGGAGCGGTGCAGCAGCATGTGCTCACATCCACCCACCGGAGTCTCATTCCTTGTCACGGCTGACATCAGTGGCGAGTGATATTTTAAACGGTCATATGCTCCGAATGTCCTTCAGCGGGTCGCACTCGACCAGAGTGGTGAAGTATGGACACAACAACCCCTATGACCGACACGATGTGGGAGGCCTTCATCCAACAAACGGTTGAAAACAATTCGTCTTCATTTGTTTGAAATTCACTCTGCAGTACCAATTATTTATCATATTTGTGAATTTAAATTCGCGCGCCGAAACTCTATGCCGACGTGTATCGTATCTTAGTCAACATCCTCCGGATGCGGCGGCGTAGCTCTGCAGCGTGCAGGCAGTGCAACTGCGCCGGGGCCCAGGGGCCCGATCGGCCCAGGGGCCGGGCTACCACGAGTGGGGCCCGTTGGGCAGGGGGCCATCGTATCCCTGGCACCAGCAGCCAGGCCAACGGCCCACGCCAGCGCTGTTGAGATGAGAAGCAATTGGAATTCGAGAGTCGGGTTGTGTTTAAACGCTGGTCACGTGGTGTGGTGTGATGTGACGCTCAGTGAACGAGAACGTGTCTGAGAGTAGAACACGTTGAGAAGGTACGAGTCGTTGTAGGATGCTCAAGCAGTGACTTCTCACTGTAAGGGCCCCCGCCGCGTCAGCTGGGTGGAGGAGTGGCCTGCAATACTGCACTCGCTATAGATAGCGCGTGACACAGTCCTGGGCGGAAACAACAACAATAACAACAGCCGCCATACACCACTAAAGTGGCGGTGACATCTCCAACCGCGCCTGTGCCAGACTAGGTACACACCTTGTGGCTTAGGAGGAGGTCACGAGACGAGACCCAGGTGTGATGGGCAGATGCGTCACATCTTACCCCCCCAACCCCTTACACAGACAAAGCTCCCTGTGTAGCCTCCACAGACTGTTGGACAAGTGTCGTTTCGTGAGCACATGCTCATATTGACCATACGAAGATCCCCCATATAGCCTTTAAAAGTATATCCACCCTAAAGACACATATAGGGACAGATACGGCATACAATGCAATCGCTGTACATTCACACAACAAAGGATAACAGATGAAACGCTCCGGGGCGATCTGCGGAGCTGTACGGTAAAGTTATACGGGGCAAGTCCGCTGTAATGTCGGCAATCGCCGCGGCAGTAAATGCATGAAGGGATCTCTGTCGAGCCCGTTTACGATGCGAATCATAAACGAATCTAAACAAAGAGTCGCTCTGTCCGAATTTTTAGGGCCTCTGAACGAGCCTCTTACACACACCTGAATCATCATTACCACCACCACCACCATCATCATCACCACCATCATCATCATCACCACCACCATCATCCTCATTATCACTACCACCACCATTATCATCACCACCACCATCATTACCATCATCATCACCACCACCATCATCCTCATTACCACCATCATCATTTCCACCACCACCACCACCGGTAATGATCATTACCGCACGTCCCGACTGATGAGTCCTAGTAAGGGCGAAGGCGTCTCCACTGGTCCCTTGTGTTTCATTGCCGCCGGTCGCGATGGCCGCGTCTTCTCGGTGTTCATCACTCGTGGCGTCAACGAGAACATGCCCACGCATGCAGTTCACTTGAGCCGATGGTCTGGACGAGGCTGAGTTGAGAGATGTTGTGTATGCGATGCTCCACACCTATGAGTGTCGTTAAATCTACAGTCGTTGTGTTTCTGCCTGCGCTGTTGTGTTTGTTGTGGTCGTGTTTGTGTGTCTCTGTGTAAATGAACAGTGCGCCTGTGTGTACACACAGAGTGTGCTTGTGTGTAAACGTGTAGAGTTGTCTGTGCGTTGTGTTATTATGCATGTGTTATTATATAAATATATGTGTACACGTTTAATCGTGCTTTTGTAAATGTGTGTATATGTGTACATCCGAAGTGTTGTTGTTTTTGTCTAACCGCGAGAACGCTTGTGGCAACGCTGCGGTAACACCTGAGCCTCACATCAACAAGCACCTGGGTTCGATTGCGTCCCCCTGTTCTTCAGCGTGTGTTAGTTAGCATTGTGTTGGAGTTTGTACGTTCTCGCCCTGTTCTTCAGCATGTGTTAGTTAGCAATGTGTGTGGAGTTTGTACGTCCTCGCCCTGTTCTTCAGCATGTGTTAGTTAGCAATGTGTGTGGAGTTTGTACGTCCTCGCCCTGTTCTTCAGCATCGTGTTAGTTAGCAATGTGTGTGGAGTTTGTACGTCCTCGCCCTGTTCTTCAGCATGTGTTAGTTAGCAATGTGTGTGGAGTTTGTACGTCCTCGCCCTGTTCTTCAGCGTGTGTTAGTGAGCAATGTGTGTGGAGTTTGTACGTCCTCGCCCTGTTCTTCAGCATGTGTTAGTGAGCAATGTGACCGTGTTGGACAAACACCCCAGTGCCGAAGCAGAACGTGTAAATGAGTGAACGCGTTCTCAGTTGGGACGCCGCACGGTAGCAGCATCGCTCCTTGATTGTTAAAACTTGGCAAGACCCTCCTGCAAAACATAGTCTCGAGACTCAGTGAGGCATTCCTGCGTAAAACAGCGTGACAACAATACTTATTACTACAATTATTACTACAATAAGAAGCATTATTGTTGTTGTTCTTGTTAAATCATCGCTGTTTCCCATTCGGATGCGAGCCGGGACCTTTGACCCCAGGCTGTGGGGCAGGAGTGAGGAGGGGGCGAAGCGGCGTCCACTGGGCCCCGGGCCCGTGGCCGTGCGGCTGCCTCCAGCACACGCGGAGTGGACGCGCGGTGCGATGAGCAGATCAACACTCGGGTGGCTTCTTCGTCCGCACGGCTGACGTTGACGAAGAGCGACAGCCGTCATGTCGCACGGCATGCTCGATGAGCCACGTGACGGCGTCAGGAGCGGAGTGGTGAATCAGCGCCGCCGCTGCCGCTGTGGTGGTGGTGGTGTCGCCTCCGTCGTGATTGTGAATCGGGCGTCGAGCCGTTCCGCGTCCCACGGCTCCCTTCTGGGTGGTGGCCACAGTCTCCGCACACTGCCCGGAGAGTTTCTAATCTTCCCATATGTGTATCATCATCGTCATCATCCAGTATCTGCATCTGCTGCACCGTACGATGTGTTTACACGGGGGGTGTAAACATGTCTCTCCTGCCAAGCCGGACGGGGTCCCCTCCACCCGTTAACGAGCGGCAATTAATGGGATGTCCCTAATTGGGGGAGGAGTGGGAGGGGTTGCTGGTCCGGGGTCAGTGATTCCATCTGCCCCCAACTAACCTCCACGACCATCCCCCCCCCTCTCTCAACCTCAACACATCACCCCCCCCCCACTACCGCCCCCCCGAAACCAACCCCCCGACCCCCCACTCATAACGCCCCCCCCCCCCCACGCAATCACTCTCGCTCCTGCGCGTGTAATTGAGAGCACTTCAATCCTTAGTGGGCGAGCGAGCGGGCGGCCGGGCGGGCGGGCGAGCGAGTGAATGAGTCCACGTTCTCGCCCACCGTGTCTGTTCGTGCCACATTCCGCTCGTCAATTCGTGAGTTCATTCGTTCGTTCGTTATTCGTTCCTTGGTAAACTTTTGAAACGCGCGCGAATTGAAGTAAAAACGATGTTGTCCAGAGGCGCTGGAGATTGGGAGAAGAGAGCCGAGTGGTGAGATTCTGCCGGAAGGGGACCCACGGCGAGGGGAGGGGGTGAGGGGAGGGGGTGAGGGGAGGGGGTGAGGGGAGGGGGCGAGGGGAGGGGGTGAGGGGAGGGGGCAAGGGGAGGGGGTGAGGGGAGGGGGTGAGGGGAGGGGGCGAGGGGAGGGGGTGAGGGGAGGGGGCAAGGGGAGGGGGTGAGGGGAGGGGGTGAGGGGAGGGGGCGAGGGGAGGGGGTGAGGGGAGGGGGTGAGGGGAGGGGGTGAGGGGAGGGGGTGAGGGGAGGGGGTGACGAGGCAGAGAATTCCAAACGCCTGGAGCTGCGAATCCCTTTTGGGGGGCCTCACATGGCAAATACAAAGATCCCCATGATGGCCCGAACAGACTGTTGGGGCAAGTTCTGGTTGCGAAATTCACCGATGAAGGCTGTCGCGGCACACGAGGGGGTGGGTGACCAAAACCTCGCCCGGCCGCCTTTGTTTCTCCAATGACGATGTTTAAACATCGCACCAGGTACTCATTTGAGCCTGAGTCGACCTAGGGGAGGCCCAGGACCGATTCGGATAATCGTCACAGGTATTGGCCATGAGCAGGAATCGAACTTGGGTGGCGGGGATCGTAGAAAAGCGTGCTAACCCTTCCACCACCGCCACCCTCTCACACATACATATACAAACACACACACATATATATAACGCAGTGCTCTCTCACACTCACACTCACGCATATACACCACACTCTCAATTACACACTCATACACGTCCTCACTACTTTCACACTTACACGCATTGGTTATTCCTCTTGCGATTTCGTCTGTTAAAATTTTTTTTTTATCTGACAGCACTTTGTACGACATCTTTTTCACGAAATATTGCTATAGAAATAAAGACTTGATTGATTGAGACTTGATAGATGTACATGTGTGTCCACGTGTCGTCATTACGTGTTTGCTATGTGCGTGTCAGTTGATACCCTGGTCACCATTGCAAACGAAATTATCCCAATATCACAAAGGAACTTACAGGTGAAATATTTTAATTCATAAAATAACATTAAATAACGCATTCTCTCCCGCCACACGGCGTGGATAGATACTTGACCATCAACGTTGTGCCAAGTATTGCCTTGCGACAGCTTCACTCCACTGGAAACCTAACAAGTATGGGATGAATATGAAGACAACATAGGTGCTGATGAGACGCTGTGTACCGAAACCGGTGCGGCGTTTTGCTTCGACTGCATCAATGCTGCTGAAATGATGCATTGTCGGAAGGCGGCCTTGTGGCTTATAGGATGTGTAAAAATAACGTTCGTTTGTTACGTGCTCAGACGGACACGTGAAGATAGTTTGCGATGCTGCTGGTGCATAAATGAACAAAACACAAACCATCAACACATGCGTCGATAACACCGTGATCTTAAAATAAACAAAACATTATCGGTGACGTTTCGGGCAATGGCGCTTCTTCACAGCACGCCGACAACCATTTGTTGAGTGTGTTGAGTTTTTGGCAGGTATATGAATGGGAGAGATTGTCTACTCATCTATTGTTGTTGGTATTATTGGTATTACGTCCACTTTTGTCGTCTCCACATCACACGCACAGAGTCTGCAGCCTCACCAGGCGAGGGGCTATGTACACACACACACACGCGCGTGTGTGTGTCTACATATATTTTCAATCTCGAATCTCACGGCATTCGCCGATGATATACTACGATATAGGAATGGGGTGACCATAATTAATTCTTTATATGATGAAATTCGCCAATCTGCTTTGCGTGAGTTATTCGCGCTGTAACAATCCGCGAGCGGGCTGGCGTGCGGTCGAGCGAGGGAGGGATGGAGGGAGGGGGGAGGGAGATGGGGAAGGTGAGGGGTGGAGGGAGGGGGGAGGGAGATGGGGAAGGTGAGGGGTGGAGGGAGGGGGGAGGGAGATGGGGAAGGTGAGGGGTGGAGGGAGGGGGGAGGGAGATGGGGAAGGTGAGGGGTGGAGGGAGGGGGGAGGGAGATGGGGAAGGTGAGGGGTGGAGGGGGGAGGGAGATGGGGAAGGTGAGGGGTGGAGGGAGGGAGATGGGGAAGGTGAGGGGTGGAGGGAGGGGGGAGGGAGATGGGGAAGGTGAGGGGTGGAGGTTTCTGTTCATCTCAACCTTTCCGGCGCAATTAAATCGAAGTCGTTCGCTCTCAGGAGCCGCGCTCTCACCTCCTCTGGGTTCGCGACCTCCCGCGGAGCTCGCGGGACACCGCGGGCCGCTGACGAACAGCGCAGAAGCGCGGCGCCTCCCTCGGTCCCACGAACCGAATGAGAGGGGACAGAATATTCTTGGCGACGTTCATGATGTGATACTGCCGCATTTAGCCAATTCAGGGCGGTCTACGTGGACGTTCAGAACGTGTGAACGTTCAAGCACTCTGAATGGGAGGCTGCTACTCCCTGCGTGATCCACCAACCCTTGCACCGCAAAGCGCTCGAGCAGCCGCGTCCGAATTTAAACCGCGCGGTAGATCCGTAAATTACTATGACATACCGAACACATCGACAGATGTGTCCAGCTATTCCATGAAGGTAAAAGCCGCCCTACTGGGTGCGTGGCCTACTCCTCCACGCTGCAAGAGGTGGAATTACCCACACGTTACCCCACCACACGTGGCGCATTACCCACACGTTACCCCACCACACGTGGCGCATTACCCACACGTTACCCCACCACACGTGGCGCATTACCCACACGTTACCCCACCACACGTGGCGCATTACCCACACGTTACCCCACCACACGTGGCGCATTACCCACACGTTACCCCACCACACGTGGCGCATTACCCACAGGTTACCCCGCTACACGTGGGGCATTACCCACACGTTACCCCGCCACACGTGGCGCATTACCCACACGTTACCCCACCACACGTGACGCATTGCCCACACGTTACCCCACCACACGTGGGGCATTACCCACACGTTACCCCACCACACGTGACGCATTACACACACGTTACCCCACCACACGTGGCGCATTACCCACACGTTACCCCGCCACACGTGACGCATTACCCACACGTTACCCCGCCTAACTGTGGTGACTGACGTCCCCATCGATGCTGCTGGGTGGATCGAGGCGAGGGAATCGAAGGACCGTGCCCCGTCGTCCTGTGGCGACTGCCGCGCCGGGAGAACGGACTCCGCCCCCGCTCCGACCCCCGCGCCGCGCGGCGGCAGCGTCCCAGCAGCGCGCGCAGACCGAGGTCCGGGTTCCCTGTCAATCTCTCGCCTCAAACCCAAATCTCCACCTATCGACTCGCAGTATCCCCATCTCATAATTGCTTATAATAAACTTACATTCCATTTTCTAAATGCATCATAAAGTTATCAGTAATAATGCATTATTTTAATGAATTCGCCAGAAGCAATTTTGCAAACAATTTCAAATGACCCGCAAGCGCTCCATCACGCGGTGACGGGCACGGGGGCGGGGGGCGAGGGCTGGGGTGTAGGGTGGGGGTGTGTAAGTGTACTGGTGTGTGTGTGTGGGTGTGTGTGTGTGGGTGTGTGTATGAGGGTGTGTTTGTGAGGGTGTGTGTGTGTGTGTATGAGGGTGTGTGTATGTCGATGTGTGTATGAGAGTGTGTGTATGTGGGTGTGTGTGTGAGGGTGTGTATATGAGGGTGTGTTTGTGTGTGTAAGGGTGTGTGTGTGTGAGGGTGTGTGTGTGAGGGTGTGTGTGTGAGGGTGTGTATATGAGGGTGTGTGTATGAGGGTGTGTGTATGAGGGTGTGTGTATGTCGATGTGTGTATGAGGGGGAGCGATAGTCCAGTGGTTAACTCGCTACGAACGGTCCTGAGCCACCCATTGGATGACTCATCTTTGAATGAGTCCATGGGGTGGTGGGTAAACATCAGCGCTAGGGAGACAAAGGCGGCCGGGCGTGGGGCTGGCCACCCACCCTCTGGTGTGCCGTGCCGGCCTTCATAAGTTCTCGCTAGCAGCACTTGCCCCAACAGTCTGTCAAGGCTACACGGGGGATCTTTGTCTTTGAGTCGTTGTGTATCGCTGTGTTGGGCTTGGTGTTTGTATTTATATTTGTATTTGTATGTGATGGGTGAAAGGTGGGGGGGGGGGGGACCAGGGGGCGGGTGTGATGGGGGAGGCGGAGGAGGAAGGTGAGGGGAGGAAGGGGGCTGGGTTTATGCGGGGTCCGGGCCCCCTTAAATCACGAGACGCGTCTTAACCAACGCTCGCGTTCTCCATCATCGGAATGATCAGCGCGTCCGCATAGGAATAACACTCGCGAGCGCGTGTGCGAGAGTGTCTGTGCGCGTGTGTCTGTGCGTGTGTCTGTGCGCGTGTGTCTGTGTGCGTGTGTCTGTGCGTGTGTCTGTGTGCGTATGTCTGTGCGCGTGTGTCTGTGCGCGTGTGTCTGTGTGCGTGTGTCTGTGCGCGTGTGTGTATGCGCCTGTGTCTATGCGCCTGTGTCTGTGCGCGTGTGTCTGTGCGCGTGTGTCTGTGCGCGTGTCTGTGCGCGTGTGTCTGTGCGTCTGTCTGTGCGCGTGTGTCTGTGCGCGTGTCTGTCCGCGTGTCTGTGCGCGTGTGTCTGTGCGCGTGTCTGTGCGCGTGTGTCTGTGCACGTGTGTTTGTGGATGTTGGGTGGCGCAGTGGTGAGCGCGCTGCGCGACGAACCCGGCGACACGAGTTCAATTCTCGATCACGGACAACACCAGTGACGATTATCTGAACCGGTCCTGTGCCGTCCCGAGGTCGACTCATTCTCAAATGAGTATCTGGTTCGGTGTGTAAACATCGCCACTACGAAGACAAAGGCGGCCGGGCGTGGTGTTGGCCACCCACCACCTCGTGTTCCGTGCTGGTCATCGCCGTTCGCTAACAGCACGTGCCCCAAATATATAATCATGCTATACGGGGGATCTTTGTCTTTGTGCGCGTCCGTTCATGTATTTATATGTGAGCATTGCTTCATCTCAGCCCGAAATATTGTTCCTAAAACTATTTTGACCACGCCACATCAATCTCGCCTTATTCTGTGCTGAATATGTTTTTTTTAACCAGTGTTACTTCTAAATAATCTAAGAATAGTATGGATTGGCGTACTTTAGTCCTATATAGAATGTCCATAACACTTTCTAATCGACGTGTCCCCTTTGTCTCTCGGGCTAATTCCCAGTGTGCATCTCTCCAAGCTCTCTTGGCACTCTTCACTTCTCTCCCGTGTTCTTGGTCGCAGCGGCAATAATTCCGATCCACACGCAGTGGCACGTGGGTGGCGCTGATTGTACAAAGTCTTCACGAGGCCACACGATGGCAATTGGTCGCGTTCCGTGTTCAAGTTTGACCTTCAGAAAGGGCTCCAGTCCTGCTCTCTCCCGCCTCACTCACTTCCGCAAATGACAAATCACAGAGCCACCACCAGCCCCCTGTTAACAGGCGTGTTTAAACTGATAGCGAAGCACGGAGAGACGAATCTTCGTTCACGTCGCCGCCGATCAAGCAGGCGAGCAAGTTGGGATTAGAAAGAAGATGTTGAAGAAGAAACATTTCCTCAAACGTCACCGATTAGAAATTATTTTCTTTTAAGGGCACGGATTTGCCGACGAGTGTGTTCAGTTTTTTTTTACACATGTATGTTTAACTTCTTTCGCACCGTACATTGCCACATGCGTTCCGAATTAAAGTCTGCATTTGTTTACACCACGGGGCGAGATGACAATTCACCTTTGAGCATGCTTTCTGATGACACCTATTTTTTTTAAAGGCATATTTACATGTACTTACCTATAGCAGCAATTTAGTAAAAGACAAACCATTCAATAATCACAAACGTGTTACTTCTGAATAAACACATTAAAATGACAAATCACGTTATTAAATGTTTCTGGCGCGTTGCATTGTGGGAATATTTGTTCGTGTGAGAGGGCAAGGCCCAACCACCATGTCAATGAAAGGGATTTACCTCCCCTACATCTGCAAGTGATGAACTAACATCAGACATCAATGTGATGTGGTGTCTGATGTTAACGTGTAGCCTACGAGCGTGCGTTTGATTCAGTGGAAAATAATGCAGGCATTTAGACTCGCACCAACAAGGCCTGAAAGAATAAACAAGTAGAAATGATGAAAATAACATATAAAGATGGAACAGATGCACTAGAATTGCATTTAGACAGTGAAATGTTACAAATCGCAAGAGAAATCAGAAAACTCAGTAGAAGCTACGATGAGAATATTGGATTTTACAAATGAAGACATATATATAATTGTGAACTTATGAACTCAGTTCAAAATAGCTGACGACGTTCAGTAAGATAATACGCACAGTAAATGAACTACAAGGGAATTACGTTGGATAACTTAACAACGAAGGCTGCAGATTGGGACTCAAGATAAATGTGAGCAAAGCAACCGTCACGCGCAACAAGTTCGCACAACTCAACTCTGCTGCTGCTGCTGCTGCTGCTGCTGCTGCTGCTGCTGCTGCTGCTGCTGCTGCTGCTGCTGCTGCTGCTGCTGCTGCTGCTGCTGCTGCTGCTGCTGCTGCTGCTGCTGCTGCTGCTGCTGCTGCTGCTGCTGCTGCTGCTGCAGGGCACGCGGCGAGACGGCGTGGCGCGTCTCGAGACCCCTCCCCCTCCGGCCCAACGCGCTGTTCGTATGGAGGTCGCTCCTGCACACACCTCACGCACCTGATGGTTGTTAAACACAGAACGCGGTACAGTTGGCATACCGATGAGAGGCGAGTTTGTTGAGTCGGGGCGGAATGGCGCAGGGAGGCGAGGGAGGTTGGGGAGTTGGATGGTGAAGGGGGGCGGGCTGGGGGGCACAAGGGGGGTCGAGGGGGCTGCGGTCACGTGACGCGCGAAGCGCGCACCCAGGGTGCGCGACCCGGCGCGATGCCTCCGGACGCCGGGCGCGCGGATTAAATGCGCCGGTGCGAGCGCGCGCGTAACAGCAGCAGCAGAGCACACATGCGGGCACCACGCACATAGTATGAAATATTAAATAAAGCAATCGAGTAGAGCGAGTGCGGAGAGCGTGAGAGGCAAGGAAAAAAACCTTTTTAATTCAATCTAATTTGCACATTTATGTCAGACGCGATGACTGATCCGCCGAAGTGGATTTTGAAATATTTTGTGAAAATCGCGATCCATAAAGCTCCGATGAGCAAATGCACTCCGCTGAGCGCGCCTGTAATTTCCCCAGAGCCAATTAAGTCTGTATCACGCGCCGGAGTGGAGCCGCGCGGCCTCTCCAGAGGAGCTCGCGGGGAGGAGGGAGGGGGGTCCGAGGGAGTGGTGGGGTGGGTGGGGTGTGGGGGAAAGTGAGCGTGCTAATCAAAGCGATTGGCGGAGAGCGAGTGGTGGTGGTGATGGCGGTGGTTGCCGGGCGTTGCAGGAGGTGGAGAGGGGGTGATGTAGTGTGGGTGGTGGAGGTAGAGGTTGCATTGGTGCATGGTGCCCACCCCCCCCCCGTTTCATTCCCTTCCCATTCTGTCCACCCGCTCTCGGCGGCTCATTTCCATTAGTCGTCAGCGAGACAGATTTGTCATTGGAGGGGAGCTAATCTAGAAAAGGCAGTAAAAACACAGACGTATGATTGCCTGTCGCGAGCCGTGTGATGAATCACACAGCCCAGCCCCGCCCCTCCCACCCCATCCAGCCCCTCCCCTCCATCCCCACTCCCGGCTTCTCCCCCCCCGCCTCTCTCCCTGCCACTGCCGCATCCCATCTTCGACATTTTACTCAGCGCTCAATATCGCTTATGACGTTCAAGATATTCTCGTGAGGGTTGTACAAAATAAACCTACAGCTTCAACAGCATCATCATCAGCAGCACCATGAGACTCGTCATCAAGTGTGGCATCATCCGCTCTTCAGAGCCACGTGGTCATTTATGCCAGTGAAATATTGTGCGCGTTATAAATTTAATTATTATTACCATCATCAGCAAGCGGGAAAAATACTATCAGCATAATAATCATCGTGTTTATCATCATCTGCAACGGCATCAGTAAAATCGTTATCGGCTACAGCAGTAGAATAAACAACTCTTATCATAACCAGCTGCAGCAGTGGGTATCGTCACCATCATGATCACCAGCAAGAGCAGCAAAATAACCATTGACAGCAGCAGCTTCAACACCATGACTATCCTCATCCGTGATCTATACACCGCTGGACGAAGTCCTCACGCCGTCGGCATTCATGACTGAAGGGAACCGTGGTGGGACCCCGTGGCCCTTTGATTGTAGGACATGCGTCGTTGAAAAACAAACTCAGACACTACACGAATCCCACACGACGTTCAACAGTGTAGGAGCAGTGAGCGACCTGGAGATGAAATTCAAACGTTTCAGCCGAGCTGCCTCCTGCGGAGCCGATCCGTGGAAGAAAAACACCGTGAAGTCGTGGCCCACTGCGTCCGTGGTGCTGGAGGAGGAGCTACGTTTGAACACGAGGCCTCCGGATGATGCGACTGGCCTTAATTATTCTGAAGAAGGTTAATTCTAAATTAGCGACAAAGCAGTGACTGCCAATATCTGATGTGAAAAAAAACCACTCTAAACCATCGCTTCATAATTGGTGGTAGTGAAATTATCTTTGAAGGATTCCTGCAGATCGCTGGCATTCATTCTTCAGCAAAATGAGAACTCATTTCTATTTTATTTTTTGGACAAGCACGTTTCCGCCAATGTTTGGCCAAAAAAACGGCTAAATTCGTTGCTATCTATTCAAAATGTGGTTGTAATGCCTTTACAAAAATGTTAAAGTTTTTTGTAAATTTGTATACATATATTACATGTGAATTTTATGTCCTTAGTTCCTTCCAAAGCTGAAGCTTTCACTGTTGCTATGTCTCCTCTGGTAATGCATCAATCCCGAGAAGATGCATCGATTGTTGATGGATTATTTCGCCCACGATAATATCTGCAACACTCAGTACCTATCGCGACACGCGGCCCACTGCCGCAGACACGCGGCAGTTATGTACACACACACACACCATCAATAGGACGCGAGGGTAACCACGGAAGTAATTCTAATCTCCGATTTGGTCGTTCACCCGAAACGTTAGAATTATTTGAATCTTTAGAAATTTAGTAATGAGGAAATTCATCATTCATAACCACACCTCTCCATTACAGTATACCGACTATTCGCTGTAATACTGTAGCGCAGTGATTAACACATACCAAATATATATACATCATAATGTATTTAATTTTACTTTTAGAACATTCTACAATTTTAAATTTTATGAATATTCTTTACTTTTGTAAATATACGCACGTGTGTTTAAGTATATAATTCTTACAGTCGAATGTTATAGTGTACGTATATATATACAAACACAAATACTGTACACAGATTCCCAGTTTAGCCTCATAACAAGCTCTTGTAACGCGTGCTGCTAGCGGGCAGCACCGATGAAGGCCGATACGGCACACGGGGGTAGGTGGTCAGCACCACGACCGGCCACCTTCGTCTCCCTATCGGCGATGTTTGCACACCGCACACACCGCACCGCACACACCGCACCGCACACACTGTACCGTACACACCGCACCGTACACACCGCACCGCACACACCGCACCGCACACACCGTACCGCACACACTGTACCGTACACACCGCACCGCACACACCGCACCGCACACACCGCACCGCACACACCGCGCCGCACACACCGCGCCGTACACACCGCGCCGCACACACCGCACCGCACACACCGTACCGTACACACCGCACCGCACACACCGCACCGCACACACCGCACCGCACACACCGCACCGCACACACCGCACCGCACACACCGCACCGCACACACCGCACCGCACACACCGCACCGTACACACCGCACCGCACACACCGCACCGCACACACCGCACCGCACACACCGCGCCGCACACACCGCGCCGTACACACCGCACCGTACACACCGCACCGCACACACCGCACCGCACACACTGTACCATACACACCGCACCGCACACACCGCACCGCACACACTGTACCGTACACACCGCACCGTACACACCGCACCGTACACACCGCACCGCACACACCGCACCGCACACACTGTACCGTACACACCGCACCGCACACACCGCACCGCACACACCGCACACACCGCACACACCGCACACACTGTACCGTACACACCGCACCGTACACACCGCACCGCACACACCGCACACACCGCACACACCGCACACACCGCACACACCGCACCGTACACACAAGCGCGTGGATACGTGGCAGTGGCGCACAACCACAATTAACAAAACACTCAACACACCTGTCAACAACACTGCTCATGTGCTATGCAAAAAGGCTATTGCCCGAAACGTCGTAGATTCATTTTTTTCTTTTAAGGCGTTATTATAGACGAATGACGCCACAACTACGCAAAGCAGTCTGGGTATTTTAAAGGTGGCAGCAATGTGTGTATGTTGGACTTCTTTCGCACCGTACGTTGCCAACCGTGCTGATCTGAGGTGCGGGGGAAGGACAACACACTATGCATGCACGTGGATGCAGCAGCATGGGAGGATGTGATGGTGTACATCACACAATGCATCTCTACATACACCCATCGTTACTACATGGCAACTATGGCTTTGCAATGATGATAATGAAAATCACAAGGGGTACTATTAACAAAGAAGCATGGAGAGCCGCATGCTTGGAATAACACTGAGAGACGGGGGGGGGGGGCACGTGGATGAGAGAACGCACGGAGTTTAGAGGCGTCATCATATTGACTCGTCGTGTTGGCGATTTGACTTGAGCAGGGGACCTCGATGGAAGGAAGAAGTCGGTGGTCGAGAGCAAGGACGGAGTGGCAGCCAAGGGAGAGATCAGGCTCGAGAGGAGCACCACGGCCGAGGTGGACTCGCAGGAGAGTGAGAGAGATGGGGAGGCCTTCATTCAGCAGTGGAGGGATCATGGCTGATGATCATGGCGACGTTTGCATGTAGGTGCAATGCATGTACACGCAATATGATGATGATGCTTACGATAGTGTCTGCGTGTGTGTCTCTGTTTGGCCCACACCTCCCTCACTTCTGCAAATTGGAGGCTGATGTCTCCAATCAGCGGTGACCCACGCGCCTCCGCCCCCCGCCCACCTCAGCCCCCCCAGCCCCGCCCCCACCTTCCTCCCAGCCCCGCCCCCCCCCGCCTTCCCGCGAGCCCCACCGATCGCTCCACCCGCCCCTCCCAGCAGAGCGCGAGCCTATTGATGAAGGCGGACTGCAGTGCATGACGTCATGCGGCACGAGGGCTGACACGTCGTCACGTGTGGGGGAACGTCTCACACACACAGACACACACACAGACACGTCTCTCATACACATAGACACACACACAGACACGTCTCTCATACACATAGACACACACGCACAGGCACACACAGACACAGTCTCTCTCTCTCACACACACACACGTCTCTCTCACACACACAGACACAGTCTCTCTCACACACACACACACAGACACGTCTCACACACACAGACACGTCTCTCACACACAGACACGTCTCTCTCTTACACATACACACATACAGGCACACACAGACACAGTCTCTCTCTCACACACACAGACACAACTCACACACACAGACACACACACAGACACGTCTCTCATACACATAGACACACACAGGCACACACAGACACAGTCTCTCTCTCATACACACGTCTCACACACACAGACACACACAGACACAGTCTCTCTCGCACACACACAGACACGTCTCTCTCACGCACACACACAGACACGTCTCTCTCACGCACACACAGACACAGTCTCTCTCTCATACACACGTCTCACACACACAGACACACACAGACACAGTCTCTCACGCACACACACAGACACGTCTCTCTCACGCACACACAGACACGTCTGAGAATCCGGATTTGTGGGTGGAGGAGCGGCCCAGACGGCCTCGCCCCGCCGAGTTCACACCCCCAGGCCGCGCGTGCTGACGCCGGCAGCACTCGCGAGATCTCACAACAAAACAATATCCGACGGAAATCACAAGAAAGAAAGAAACACTCAACACATTTGTCAATAACAGGGTGGCCTTAGGAGGGTACACATATATACAGGGTGGCTCAAAATTCAGGACACATCGGATTATTTCATTTCACCACTCGAATTTAACACATTTAATTATTTATTATTTAAGTTCCTATTTTATTTATTGTCCTTACGAATATATATATGTTTCTACTTTTTTAGATGACATTTAAAAATGGAATGAAAATCAACGAAATACAAATGAGTTCAATTTTTTTTACATGTATGCTAAATAAGGGAGCTGTAATCTTTTTAATTGTTAAAGTCTCAAATTTATTTAAAAAAATTATTCATGCATGCATTCATCTGAATGCAAGTCAGATTGAATATTTGTTAAAGAGATCAAATAACCCTATGTTATATTTTACATAAATATAACAACCCCGTGTATCCTGACATCTGGGCCACCCTGTATAATAGGCGACGTTTTGGGAAATGCACCTTCGTTAGCATAAAAAACGAAGAGCTGTTGTGAATCGAGACCGTTTTTCTCTAAAGGGTAACTGTGTATATGGACACGCGTGTGTAGGCGTGCGCGCGCGTGTGTGTGATACCCTAACAGTCCGTTAAAGGCTACGCGGGGGGTCTCTGCCATGACCGATACGCAAGCCGGGCCTTCTTCCCGTTCACCAACCCGCACGGACCAGGGCGGTGAAGTATGGCCAACATCCCCCAAATGACCGCCACGGCGCGGGGAGGCGGATTGGCAAGGCTGTGAATTATTATTATTATATTATTATATTAATGGTGTTGCCTATAATGTTGAAAATACTTTATTAGGTGTGGCATCAGTTTTATAATCAGAAGCGGAACAGCTGACCGTGTTTATAGCGACAGAGAGATAACATTTCAAGCTATAAATCCTGCATTACAATCATATTTGTTGTTTTACTGCGGCAAAGTTGTGCGTGTGTATATGGAGTAGCGCTGAGCGCGCTGCACTACGAGTTGGATCCTCGTTCCCGACCATCATCACCACTGATGATTAACTGAACCGGTCCTGGCCTCCCCTAGTTCAACTCAGTCTCAAATGAGTACCTTGTGCGATGTTTAAACACACCCCCTCGTGTATGTATGTACGTTGAGATTTAGAAGTGCATAGCTCCAGTGTCTTCATAATATCGGAAGGAAGAGCGTTCCAGACGGCCGCAGAAGCGCATCTGAAAGCGCCACGCGATGCGGCGACCGTCTTTGTTTAATGGCCAGCAGCCACTACGATGCCGGGAGTTCGCGTGATGGCTCATGCTCCTTGACGACATCAGCAAGGTGTCGTGGTTCATTTGTGGCAAGCACTTTGTGTGTAATGAGTGCGACCTCATAAAGTATTCGTTATAGGGTCGGGTGCCGTGCTGTGCCGACCTTAAAAGGTCTCCACTAGCAGCACTTGCCCCAACAGTCTGTGCGGACTATACGGGGGATCTCTGTCTTTGTAGGACTCATATTGCAGAATATACTGTACAAATGTCAGCGGAATGAGCTACATATAATGAAATAATGCTGCTACGTCATCACAATTAGGAGCGACACATTTAAACATTTGTTTCACAAGCCGAACTCTGCCGATCAGACACAGATGGTCGAAACCTTCTTGAATAAATGCCGCTGGATAATATCGATGTGGCGAGTCGATGGATTAAAGTAATATTCGTGTTTGTATGTGGAGACAGAATTGGGCTCTTCACACAAACATTTGTCCATGATACACAATGCGATATGTTCTCAGTGTTGGTGTATTTCTGAATTCATGTTGTTTTGTCAACACTGTATACAAAAAATACTAATGTTCTCTTCCAGATGGAACCTGTGCGCTCGTAGCTAATGTTTAACACGCCACCCTTGCAAAATTAAAATAGCAATACATTATTGCATCAGACATTTGTCTTGAAATCTCTCTGCTCATGATATTCTCTGCCCACGCGTCCATTGTATAGATATGTATATACATTAAAA
This sequence comes from Lethenteron reissneri, assembly GCF_015708825.2. Lineage (NCBI taxonomy): Eukaryota > Metazoa > Chordata > Hyperoartia > Petromyzontiformes > Petromyzontidae > Lethenteron > Lethenteron reissneri. The sequence goes on from NC_083801.1 coordinate 23,068,558, forward strand.
AATAGTACATTGCGTTTATTTAATCACATGTGTACACGTATTCGTTACCTACATGATGCTATCAAATACACACACTGACATTCGTAAGCTTATGTTACAATGCTTTGCTACATGTACCAATTTTTATTGTCAAGACCATTTCTATGGCATTATATATGTCTCTATAACTAGATTACTCATTTGGGATTACATACAGCAGCAGCAACCATCGCCCGCTACTGGCAGACTAATGTCCGCTTGCAGACCAGGTGCTGAGTGACTGCTGCCGCTGGGGGTGCCCTTTCAAATGTGCTGAGATGATGAGATGGTGAGATGTAAGTCGCTTATCGCGCGAGGCGCTTATCGCAAGAGCGAGTGGTAGATTAGCGGGGCGCATGGTGGAACGTGACGATGTCATCGGATGAAGCAGCTGCAATTGTGTACGCAGTGTAGCCCCGGGGCTCAACGCAGGGCGTGTCTTGTTTATAATGAAGCAGGCCAAACGATCTCAAAGGCGATTCATCGTTTGTCTCAAATGAAGTATATTAATAGATGGATATGTGCTCACTTACCCCGGAGAGCCAAGCTGAACTGCACCATGGCTCTTTCAAGATGGCCCTGCTGCTACATTGGGTTCTTATTTTAAAATGTGCTCAGCCAATTAATGATGAGTTGTCTTCATTATACACGTGGGAGGAACCGGGGTACCCAGGGAAAATGCTTCGCGCGAAGGAGCAACGCTCTATCCCCGTGCAGATGGAAACAGATGGAACATTGTCCACTTACTGTACCGCCTCGCCTGGCCAGCCAGGGTCGGGATCTTCCTCGACGCACCCAAGAAGGGCGCTCCACACCAAGAAGGGCGCTCCACACCAAGAAGGACGCTCCACTCAATCTGTGTGTGGTCCACCAGCCCTCGCTGCTGCCTCCACAGCGTTGGGTTACAGGCCGCGTGCGTAGCTACCACTGCGCGACTCACACTTATATATTATCAACACTGTATGTATTAACATACGATATATTCACATTTACATACATGTATACGGTATATAAATTGTGATTATTATGATTGTAGTGATTCTTTTTTGGGTGTAAATGAATCACCCGCACCCCGAGATTATATTTATTAGCGATATTCAGCGTCGCGAATAGATGCAACATTTATTTACTTTTGCTAAATATTGTGGTGAATATAGCGGCCTCTAGCGTCTGTAAAGGCCCGCAACATATAAGCCCACGTAATCGACACAAACGCAACACATTCGTCAATGACACTGCGGCCTTAAAAGGAACAAAGTATAGAGTCGGCGACGTTTCGGGGGCTGGCGCTTCTTCATTGCGCAGAGGCGCCAGCGGAGACCGACAACTCGCGCTGACGACTCGGGCGCCTCGTGAGGAGCGCACACGGAGACTTGCACGCATCTTCTCACGCGCACGCGCACGCACTCGATATAGCTATGTACGTAGAAACGCGTATTTTCATTGTATATATACACACGTGTGTAGTGTATATATGTGTGTGTGTATATGACTATTTACTTTTTTATTTTAAGGCACACTGAACTATATTGCTCTTTTTTCAGAAGCGACCTGACCGCAGATGATAAGCTCAACGGAGCGGCTTATCGCCATGTGGAAATGTATAGCAGCCAAATACTCTAAACGCGTGCTTATATATGTGGAGGGTTAGACCGGAGGACCCGGAGGAGAATCCATGCGACCACGGGGAGCGAGAGACATGTCGACTACAAATCTACAGGCGTCAGGTTCGTGATCGAACCCCCGGCCGCCTGCATCCAGGCAGAATAGTTCTACAGCGGTGAGCGCACTGCGATACAAATCCGGCGACTCGAGTTCGATTCCCGCTGACGGCCAACAACACTTGCCCCAACAGTCTGGTGAAGGCTGCACGGGGGATCTTCGTCCTAACATCGCCACTGCAGATAGAAAGGCGGTCGAGCGTGGTGCTGGCCACACCACCCCCTTGTGTACCGTTCCGGCCGTCAAAGGTGCTCGCTGACAGCACTTGCCCTCACAGCCTGTTGAAGGCTATACGGGGGATATTTGTCTTTGTGGAGGAGGAGGAGGCGTTGATTGGCCTGGCCCCGTTGTCTGTGGGAATCCGACCCCACGAAGCCCGCGCTCCACCGCCACGTGGCGCAGCGCGCGCGCGCTCCCGGGCGCTAAAGTCGCACTAACGACGGCGTGATTCGCTAATTATATCGATTATCCCTCTCGGGGAGAGGCCGAGACCCCACGCCCAGCCACCCACCCACCCATCCCTACCCCAACCCCCCTCAGTCCAGACCCCGCCTCTCTCCTCCTACCCCCCCCGCTCCCCGATCCCATCCCCAGCCGCCCACTCCCTCTTCCACCCCCCTCGCCGCTGGTGTCCAGCCGGGCCAATCCCTGCCGAGGCGTCGGGCGATCAGACACGGACATTGATCGCCTCCGTCTCCCCTCGCGCATTCGGACAGCAGCCGGCTTCACGCGGAGGGAGCTGCTGCTCGGTGTGGGTCGCATCGAGAGTGGAGTGATAGACAGAGAGGAGGGAGCAGAGGGGATAGAGCGCACTTCAGTCATCAACGCGTGTACTGACATGTATACACACACGTACACAGCGTGACATACACACCACATGCATCGGTAATCATACGCGCATCCTGTGCATACACGTGCGCATGTATGTGCATGTGTAATCCACAAGCACACACACGTGTAACCGCACATATACACAACCTGACGCACACACAACCACACGCACACGGCTGAATACCCCGTTACACACGCCGTACACGTAGTGATACACACTCACTGCACACGCACACACATTGTGACACACGCATCGCACACACGAACGCACATTGTGACACTCACACGCATCGCACACACGAACGCACATTGTGACACTCACACGCATCGCATACACGCACGCACATTGTGACACTCACACGCATCGCACGCACATTGTGACACTCACACGCATCGCACACACGCACGCCGTACACCCACTGCAGCACACGCGCACGCCGAACGCCTCAAGGGCGCGCCCCGCGCCTCCCCACGCGCGCGATGGAAAAATCCAAGAATTTCCGCATCGACGCTCTCCTGGCGGACGAGCCCCCCAGAATCCGGCTCCTTCAGGGGGGGCTCTCCCTCTCTGGCGGGGGGCCATACCAGACAATGGGGGGCCTCTCTCCGCCCCGACGGGGCCCCGACAGTCCCCGTGGCATCGTGAGTTGCGCTCACGACTTGCAGCAGCAGCAGCATCAGTCCCGCCTCCACGGCCGCCTCGCCCGGACGCCGTCTCCGCCGTGCGGCGCTGCGGCGGGGGCCCCCCCCCCGGGCCTGCAGCCGCTCCCCCGCGGGGGGCTCGTCCCCAAACCGGGGGTGCTGGGCCTGCCGCACGTGGGGCTGCCGGCCGGCTCCCTGCCGGCGGTGGCGGCCTTCTACGGCTCCCCCGTGTACGGCTACCCGGGCTCCACGCTCGCCTACCCCGCCTTCCCGCACGTGGAGTCGCTCAAGGCGGCGGCCGGAGGCGGCGGCATGCAGGGGGGGATCTCCCTGGAGCACTGGCTGCGCGCCTCGGCGGCCGGGGTGGTGCTGCCTCGCCTACCCGAGTACACGCGCGAGTGGCACACGTGTGAGTACGCGCGGCGTGAGTGACACACACGTGTGAGTACGCGTGGCGTGAGTGGCACACACAAGTGACACACACAAGTGACACACACACGTGTGAGTACGCGTGGCGTGAGTGGCACACACGAGTGACACACACACGTGTGAGTACGCGTGGCGTGAGTGGCACACACGAGTGACACACGCGTGTGAGTACGCGTGGCGTGAGTGACACACACGAGTGACACACACGCGTGTGAGTACGCGTGGCGTGAGTGATAGACGTGAGTGACACACGCGTGTGAGTACGCGCTGTTGTTGATGTTTACACACCGCACCAGGTTGAAGGATGAGTCGACTTTGAGAAGGTCTAAGATGGCTTCTGATATCACTCACCAACGATGACATGCGTGACGGACGGGCGTGGGATCGAACTCAGGTCACCCGCTTCGTAGCGCAATGCGCTAAATACGACGCAAGCGCTCTCCACACACTTAGACACAGAGACGGAAATTCACTGAGACGCGCATCTGCAGCACACGCGCGCGCGAGCACACGTGAGCACACACGTGGGTGTGCTCGACCTCCACACGCACTGAGTAGTCGCACTCGGGTGTCCAGTCACAAGGACACACGCACAGGTAGACTGCCGTGCGAGGGCGTGCGTGTGTGCCTGCGTGTGTGCCCTGCGTGTGTGCCCGCGTGTGTGCTCGCGTGCGCACGCACTGACGGGCACACGGGCATACAGACGCGTGCACACAGATTTGGGGACGCACAAAGGCACCGATCCGTCGTATCGTCTTGTCGAGATGTTTGAGGCAAGTGCTGTTAGCGAGCAGCACCTATGAAGGCCGGGACGGTACACGAAGTGGTGGGTGACCAGCACCACGCCCGACCGCCTTTGTCTCCCTCGCGGAGATGTTTACACATCGCACCAGGTACTCATTTTGAGGCTGGGTCGAGTTGGAGACTGCCCTTTACACAATGGGGCATGATCAGAATAAATAAAATAAAACACGTTTATCAATTAACAGTTTTTTTTTCTTACCTCTCTGTAAGTGTTGCGTAAAAAGCCTTAAATATTGACAATTGTGTTCATACTCTTTGGTTCTTTCGGTAAAGTCACGTAGGTATAAAACAATTTAAATCACGACGTTTGGGGCGCAACACAAGCGTCCGTCATCAGGTGGGACACCCATTGTGGTCCCAGTTCTTTGTAAACAGATGCCAGTAAATCGGTCGTGGCCCTGAATCGCTTTTTGTCGGCTACAACGTCACACTCCCCGGGTGGTGACTACCTCGATCGCTGATGGCGAGACAATTGTACAGTGTGTGTAAGTGTACAGTGTGTGTAAGTGTACAGTGTGTGTAAGTGTACAGTGTGTGTAAGTGTATAGTGGGTGTAAGTGTGTTAATTAATGAGAGCTTTCAACACTCCGCAGCATCATTTTGGAGTCTCAAATTTTAAAGACAAATCGGTGCTCCAAATGTTCCCCGCTGTAAGCGTGGAATCGGCTCCATCTCACCCTATACCTCACCCTATAACTAAACCTATAACTAACCCTATATCTCACCCTATACCTCACCCTATATCTCACCCTACACCTCACCCTATACCTCACCCTATATCTCACCCTACACCTCACCCTACACCTCACCCTATACCTCACCCTACACCTCACCCTATATCTCACCCTAACCCTGTACTTGCGCCAACTGTCCCCTCGCTCGCCCTTCTAGAATGTAATCGTAATGTACCTCCAGAACTCAGTCTCGATGGTGTGTGTTCGCGCAAACAACAGCAACAGCAACAATAAGTCCACGACTATGAACAAGAGAGGCGAGGGGGCTCTGGGAGCACGGTGCCTCCACCTCCGTCTTCGCCGCACCACCCTGAGACGTGGCGGTGGATTTGATGCCGTCGTTGTTGCTGCTGCTGCTGGGGCTGGGTGCATGTTCGCTGCCTGGGCTGGGAGTCTGTTCGCTGCTGGGGCTGGGTGCATGTTCGCTGCTGCTGGGGCTGGGTGCATGTTCGCTGCTGCTGGGGCTGTGTATCTGTTCGCTGCTGCTGGGGCTGGGTGCCTATTCGCTGCCTGGGCTGGGTGTCTGTTCGCTGCTGCTGGGGCTGGGTGTTTGTGCTCTGCCTGGGCTGGGTGTTTGTGCTCTGCCTGGGCTGGGTGTCTGTTCGCGTGGGTGCCATTCCCAGCAGTGATTGTGGAGCAGCCACGGCGAGGCGGCGCTCTGCCGGCAGAGTGCTCGTGCTGGCGAGGGCCGTGCGCGAGTTGAGGGACGCGGAGGTCCTCAGGAGGGCGCGGGGGTTGACTGAGGAAGCGTGGTTTGAGGCGGACGGCAGCCAGATGTGTGTACGTTGAACTTCTTTTGCACCGTACATAGCCAACCGTGCTAATTGGAGGTTCGGAGGAAAGATAACAAATGAAACACAAAAAACCGTTATAAAGAAATGAGTTTTGAATCTAGATGATGTAAGAGTACGTAGCTGCGGTGGCTTCCTAACATCGGAAGGAAGAGCGTTCCAGACGGCCGCAGAGGCGCATCTGAACGTGCGCGATGCAGTGGCCGTCTTTGTTCGATGGCCAGCAGCCAGAAGCCGAAGCGAGGATAACCTGAATAGCATGACCAGATCATGTGGGAGGCCATGGACTGACTCAGACCGATGATCTGAGACATGTCTCACCCGCATCTCATTGATCACACAAAGACAAAGACCCCCGTACAGGCTTAACAGACTGTTGGGGCAAGTGCTGTTAGCGAACACCAATGAAGCCCGGCACGGCACACTAAGGGGTGGTGCGGGCAGCACCACGCCCGGCCCCCTTTGTCTCCCGAGTGGTGATGTTTAGACATCGTACCAGGTACTCATCGGAGTATGAGTACACCAAGGGGAGGCTCAGAACCGGTCCAGGTATTGGTCGTGCTCAGGAGATGCATTTCCTTTGTCTCAGTGGTAGCCAGTGGCAGCATTTGGGAACGATGGACGGTTTTGTGTGATCTGTCATATATATAATAGGCGACGTTTCGGGCAAGAACTATTTCCCGAAACGTCGGGCATTGATGAATGTGTTGATATTCGTGCTTGTGCACCAATGACAACGCAGCTGCAGAAAGCATCAGCAAATAATTGCTGTCTATTCGATGGCCCTGTTGATGTTACAGTCTGTCACTGACACCGTCACTGTGTCTGCCACTCTCATTAGAGGGCTGTGTGCGTGCGTTACTGCCTACGCGTCTATTACAGCTTGCAACGCAGGTATTGCACGTGTACGTCGTATCAGCTACGCATATGATACTATGTACATTCACGTCTCCGTGTAGCGATGTGTAGTTCGCTATGTGTGCGTGATACTGTATGTTGTTGCCTTCACTGAGTAAGGTGCTAGTTAGGGGCGTTTCTTTCCATGCGTAATTCACTATATTTGTATGCATTCTAGTGTGCGATACTGCTATTTACTTGTCAGTCCGTATTATGTGTACGTTATTACGTATCTATGTGTGCGTAAGCCACTGCGCACACCTATATGTGTCTGTGTGTAAACTCCTCTGTGGCATGCAGCATGTCACCGCCGATGTCTTTGTGTTGGTCGGCTCTAGGTATGCGTATTCGCAAGTGCTCGCGAACAGCACTCGCCCCCATGCTCTATTCGGGCACGCGTGGGGTCTTTGTGCCGCTGTGTACTGTGCATGTACTGTGCATGTACTGTGCATGGACTGTGCATGTACTGTGCATGGACTGTGCATGTACTGTGCATGGACTGTGCATGTACTGTGCATGGACTGTGCATGTACTATAGTGCAATAGTGCGGGGGGGGGGGGTGTAAACAAAGTTTAAAGACGATTGATGATGAGTTGTGTTCATTACACACGTGGGAGGAGGCCGGAGCACCCGGAGAAAATTCGTGCGCGTCCGCGGGCAACACCCAAGTGTAATGATTAATACAGTTTAGATACTTTAACTGTATTATGATAACGGAGACTTACATGCAATCAATGCTACTTCCAGAAATTATTTCCCCGCCCCCCACGAATTGGTGCTGCTCTCTTCGCCACCGACGTTCCGCATCTGCCCCCTTCACCAGGGCCGCTTCCCTTACTCCTCCATCGAACGCAACTCAACAGCTGAGAATCGGCCGCCACGGCGTGCGCGTCGAGCACGAGTCGCGGCGACTCTCCCGGCACCTGAAATGGGCATTCCACATTCCTACGGCGGGGGCGAGTCTCGCCATAGGACAACTACTGTTGACCTCCCCGCAGAGTGGTCACGTGCTTTTCATTGACACCCAGACGAAGGAAGGGAGGGATGACGGGCTGAGTCAACCCACCCAACCAGGGTTTGAACTCGCGACCTACCACGTGGCCGGTGACTCTGTACACGCGAAGCAGATGTACGGGTTGTGTCACGTGTATGTATGTAGTTGTGTATGTATAGATGTTGAACTTCTTTCGCACCGTACGTAGTCACCCGTGCTAATCGGAAGTGCGGGGCGAGGGACAGCAAGCTAACCACAAAAGAGCAGTTCTGAATAAATTAATTTTGAATCTAGATATAAAAAAGTGGAAGCAAGAGCGTTCCAGACGGCCGCCGAAGCGCTGTGGCTGCCTGGAGCTGTCAGCTGCACCTACTCAAATAGACACGTGGCACACATTCGGGAAGGCGCGTCTGCCGAAACGTCAGCTCGGATGAAACGTTTTAGTGTCTCAATACGTGCAGTGTAAACGATAACGGTGATATTATAACGATATTGTCGTGATTAACTTGTATAAGCATTGTGCCGTGTATATGTCTACTTCCGAGGTATACTGGTTGTTGTATCACTGGTGATCTGGCTACATCACTGGTTACGCGACCCGTAATATGGTTAAACACTCGTTATAGCCGTAGACAAAATGTAAAACAGGAGTGGGCCTGCACATTGTCCATCCACTGCTGGATGAAGGCCTCCCTAAGGCAGTATTGGTCACCGGGGTTATATAACCACGCTGGCCAGAGTGCTCTTTGACTAAGAAACTATTGGCTTAGACCGGCTCAGGCATCATGTGCCACTGATGTTAGCCGCGAGCGGCAATTGAGCTCAGGAATATAGCCGGGTTCATTGCACAGTGCGCTAACCACTGCGCCACCGCTCCCCGTGCACTGCTCGGGGCTCGCGAACGTTGTGAAGAGAGAGCGGTGGCGCAGCGGTTGGCACACTGCGTGACGAGTGATACCGGAACCGTTTGTGGGTCTCGCATAGGTCGACTCAGCCTTAAATAAACACTTTGATGTGGCGTGTGAACATCAACACTGGGCAAACAAAGACAAAGGCGGCCGTGCGTGGTACTGGCCACGCCATCCCCTCATGGCGCGCTGGTCTTAATAGGTGCTCGCTAACAGCACAAATAGCCTCCTCCAGCTGAACGAGGGCTATTCATCTGTGGGTGCTGTTGACAAAGAAGACGCTCACCGTGGAGATGGAGCGATGAGAGCCACTAGATATGCAGGGGCAAGACTGACGGTAGCAGCAACACTGCACCGTGATGGATGGCGACAGTGTGGCGAGGCCTTCATCCAGCAGTGGATAAACACTGGCTGATGAGGTGACGATTATGCTGATGATGTGTGCGTGTGTGTGCAGCCCAGGTGCAGGCCAGCCTGCTGGGCAAGTGCCGTCGGCCACGCACAGCCTTCACGTCTCAGCAGCTGCTGGAACTGGAACATCAGTTCAAGCTCAACAAGTACCTGTCCCGGCCCAAGCGATTCGAGGTGGCGACGTCGCTCATGCTCACTGAGACACAGGTGAGATACAGCTGAGACGCCTCTCATGGTCACTGAGACACTGGTGAGACGCACCCAATTATCACTGAGACACAGGTGAGACGCCTCTCATGGTCACTGAGGCACAGCTGAGACGCATCTAATTAACACTGAGACACAGGTGAGATGCCTCTCAAGGTCACTGAGACACAGCTGAGACGCCTCTCATGGTCACTGAGACACAGCTGAGACACAGGTGAGACACAGCTGAGACGCCTCTCATGGTCACTGAGACACAGGTGAGACGCCTCTCATGCTCACTGAGACACAGGTGATACACAGCTGAGACGCCTCTCATGGTCAGTGAGGAACAGCTGAGACACAGGTGAGACGTGCGTCATGATCACTGAGGTTGAGGTCTGGTTCTGGTTCGTCTTGTTTCAGGTTTAATTCGGCACGTGGCAATTCGCTCAGCAGCTCGATGCCAATATTGAGGTCTGCTGGCCATGGCGAGAGGGGGGGGAGAGAGAGATATTTGTTATTCTTCCTTTGACAACTCGTGCAGGCCACAGTGGTTGACGTTGTGGTCCAGAGTTTGTGTTGTGTGGCCATCATCTCCCCACTGTGGCTTGTCATCAATGTTCTGTTCATGAACGAGACGTGTGCATCGATCTGTTGATGTCCTGATGCGGTTGATGGCTCCACCGCTGTCATCGAGGAGGAATGTCCACGCCAGGAGGTGGGACGATGTTTGGTCCGCGTTGTTCCACTCTGTTCGCACAGCAGCCTTCTTCCGGATGTGGGTGATATTCTAGGATAGTGACAGCAGCAGCACAACCATCGAGCAGTTTTGTGTAAGAGTTCTAGGACGCGGCTGGAGGGAATTGACTCTGAGTTAATCATCAGCTGAGGTGCCCCCAGGTCGTTCCTGTGAGTTTCTATAGCAGGGAGATTCTTGATTTGATCTTTTAACAGTTATATATTTTAGTGTGGATCGAAGGTCAGGCTTCTGTCCATGATAACATCTCGATATCCACTCTCACGTGTTTTCATGTTAACATGAACGTAAAGAATACCATCATCTAGGTGAAACGAACGCCCTTAGATATGGTAAAGTTGGTTTACATGTGGCTCATATAGATTTTGATGTGGTTCACACGACGTTTAGATTCACTGATGATGCAGGTTGAGGATCGGTGTGGTGCAAATGGAGATCTGGTCTCGGAAATCTGTAAAAAAGGACTTGATATCTCATCTGATTTCTCCATTATAAATAAAGATTCTGGTCCAGATTCTGAGATATGAATCTGCTACTAACCCCGTTCCCGCCGGCCCTGCAGGTCAAGATCTGGTTCCAGAACCGGCGCATGAAGTGGAAGCGAAGCAAGAAGGCGCGCGAGCAGCAGGCGGGGGGCGCGGACAAGGGCCCCCGCGGGGGGGGCCCCGCCGCCTCCGCGGGGGGCGGCGGCAAGGAGCGGGCCCAGGGCAAGGGGACGCCGCCGGGGCCCGGCACCCCCTCAGCCTCCGAGGCGTCCAAGGAGCGCGGCGGGGTGACGAGGGGAGCCCCGGCTCTGGGAGCCGCGTGCGGCGAAGGGGTCCGAGGCGAGGAGAGCCGGGGGGCCGAGGCCCGCGCCGGAGCTCGCCCGGGGGCGCCGTCCCCCGCAGCGTCGCCCTCCGTGGACGGAGACGACGAGGAGGAGGAGGATCTGGAAGACGACGAGGATGAGGAGGAGGAAGAGGAGGAGTACGAGGAGGAGGAGAGGGTGGGCGCGATCCGGGCTCGCTCGCCGCTGCTGTGGGGCGAGCAGGAGGAGCTGTCTATAGGGCCGCTGGCGCAGGCGGCTCCGCGCCTCTACTGAGAGATTTGGGGGGGACCAGTGGCGATTCTCTGGGGGGCCGCGTGAGGGGGGCACGCACCCTCCCCCCGACTCCCTTCCGTGTACCCCCCCCCCCCCCAATGCCTAAGTGGCTCCTCCGGGCGGCTGGGGAGGCACTCGAGCAAACGAGGCCATCACGGACAATGAAGTTGATGTCATCACCACACCTCGCTCGGCATCGCTTCCTTCCTCCTGCCACATCCAGCAGCAGCAGAAGCTGCCGAGCCCGGACCTCCAGGTTGAGCTCTTCCTCTGAGAGTGTCCCCCACGCCAAGTGGGCCTGCTCAAGGGGCTCTGGACTCGCCACTGTTGTGAGTGTGGAGGGGCCCCAGAGACGTTGACTGCTCACTCGAGACAGGAGACGGCGGCTGAGGATCCGCGAGGGTTGGACAGCGCTGCTTACTGTACATACGGCAGTATACATACACAGTATATGTACAGTACAGAGCGCGTGCATGTGTGCGCAGTGCACGCGTCGTGTGCGTGCGTCAGAGGTGCGCGCGCTCTTCATTACTCGGACGCGATCCACGGGACCTGCTGTGGCAGGACACACGTGCACACCTACAGCTCGCTACTTCGACGGTACATGGGGTTTCTCGGGTTGTACCACGCGTTGTTCGGCACGATGTCCGACGTTTCGCCTATCCGTGGGAAATTGGTTCAGTTGAGAACAGCACGCGTTGCAACGCGAGATCAGATCGCAGCGCCAGTGGTGGTCGTCACGTGAGAACGAACTCTGGAAGATTCGTGACGCTGCGAGAATCTCTGACTGGGCGCCCGCGCGCACGAGCCCCGACACTGGCCCGCAACCACGTGGGACGCTTCCTGCCGCTGTTTAGCTCCGGCCAGGATGACGAACATGCGACGCGGACAGCAACAAACAGCACCAATACAATAAATTGTGTCTGAGAGTGAAAACGTTTCACGCATTCGCCAAAGCACGTGGACGAGGTGAAGTTGAACAGCTCATTCCTCCCAGGCCACACATTCACTTCCATTCAAATACAAACAAATTCAGTCCTTACATGCCTCACGAGCCTGATGATTGCTAAACACAGATAACGATCCCCGTATAGCCTCTAATAAACTGTTCGGGACAGGTGCTGTTAGCGCACCTGTGAAGGCCAGCACGTCACACAAGGGGGTGGGTGGCCAGCATTACGCCCGACCGCCTTTGTTTCCCCAGTGACGATGTTTACAAACCGCACCAGGTACTCGTTTGAGGCTGAGTCGATCTAGAGCAGGTCCAGGTTCTGAGCTCAGCCGTCTAACCACTGCGCCACCGTTCCCCCGTTGGTTGCTCAAGACTCCCCAAGTGACACACGCGCACACACACACGTACACACACACACACGCACACACACACAGGTACACACACACGTACACACAAACGTACACACACGTACACACACACGCAGAAGGCCTCCATAGCTATGTTAATTATCACTCTGTGGGTCATGTGGGACGTGTTTAAACATCATCAGACGCGTGCAGTGTGTGACGACTGAATATCAAGTTTTAGAAGCGCGTGAACTTGGTGAAGGCGCGGTGGGTCGCGAGCACTCGGGTCCTGCTGGCTCGGAGCAGTTGCCACTGAGAGCCACCCTCGATGACGTGACGGTGATGACGATGATGATGATGGCACCGCGATGATTGTGATGTTTCTTCGATGCTGCACTTTCCGTCTTGTTCGTTTACACGAAATCGCCACGGGTCGGATCACCACTCTCAGCAACAGCGTTACCAGCGGGGGGAGGGGGAGATGGAGGGTGGGGGTGTACAATACGTGAAATGTAAACAAAACGTACAGTGAGCTAGTCTTATTGCTATCGCTAATATACATGTGTGTGTGTACAATGTAGGCTATACGGGGACCTGTGCATATTTTATTTTTTATATCTTATTTAAGTGAATGTATTCGCGTTGGATTACGGTGTGCATGTTGTGTTGTCGTCTCCCCCTGCAAGTCACCGCCACCAGCACCACCACCGCTCGCGACGGGAATCCACGCGGCCAGATCCACGGCCACGCGAATCGGGGGGCACTCTTCCAAAATCACCCCCCCCCCCTGCACCCCCCCGTCCATTGCCGGTGATAGAACGGGTACAAGCGCACGTACACCGCGGAGATGGAACGCTGAAACCGGTTCATGTGCAGGCTGAACTGAGACGGATCGCGAGAGCGTGGGGAGGGCGACCTTCATCCAACAGTTGATTGACAACGGCTGCTGCTGCTGCTGATTACGGTGTTCGCTGGTGATGTTGAAGAGGAGAAATCGTCAAGTTTTCGTGAAACATCGAACGGACAAGGCCCCGCGCGCCGCGCCACGCGGGGCCCAGCGCGGCGCGCACAGAGAGCGCGTGGTGGCACCGTGCGGCACACGGCTTGTGTGGGTACAGGTGTGTGTGTATATATATGTGATGTGGTACACAGGTGTGTGTGTGTGATGTGGTACACGAGCAGGTGCGAAACCTCATAGCTACAAGCCACGGACACAACACCGGTGAGACATGGCGACTTACTCGTTGCCATTCGTTCTCCCGACGCGGCAGCCGTGGGTAGATCTCCACTCCCCCCGTCTCTGCACCCAGCAGCATGCATGGGTCACCACCATCGGTCGGTATGTCGCGAGCGGTGGGGTAAAGTGTGGGTACTTCCACATCTTCGAAGACGTCTTAGCCAGCGCGCCGGAGCCCGCCGGTATCGCCGTTCCTCTGTGGGGCCCTTCCGCCAACAGTGACGCGAGCGAGCAACTGCAGCGCTGCGCCTTCACATTATTCTAATAAAACATGTTTCTCCTTCGTCTCAAGCGCTGTGTCCTGCATGCGTTTGTCCTATTTATGTACCATGAAGAGGGGCCATTGTCCCGATCGTCGCCTATTACTTGTTTGATGATTTAGAGGCTACACACATTGCTTGTGCACCACTGCCAACGCCGTTGTAGCAGCAGCACCAGATGCATTGTTTCGCACAGATACATTGTAGAACATGTTTATTGTAAATTAGATGTGTATATAAGTTTAGCTGGTACAATACATTTCCCCAAAAAAACTTTTATCACAATGAACAAAAGGCAAAATGTATAAACAGGTTTCGCTCGCTCTATGCGGTAGCAGGAGATGCGGTTGTAGTAGGTGCGGTAGTAATAGTAGTAGTTGGGGTAGTTGTAGTACACACAGCACATACACAGTACACACACAGTACATACAGCACATACACAGGACATACACAGTACACACAGTGTATAGTCCACACAGGACATACACAGTACATACACAGTACACACAGTACATACACAGTACATACACAGTACACACAGTACACAGTCCACACAGGACATACACAGTACATACACAGTACATACACAGTACACACAGTACATACACAGTACATACACAGTACACACAGTACACAGTCCACACAGGACATACACAGTACACACCGTACATACACAGGACATACACAGTACATACACAGTATATACACAGTACACACAGTACATACACAGGACATACACAGGACATACACAGTACACACAGTACATACACAGTACATACACAGTACACACAACGTTGTCCCACGTCCGGCCACACAGCACGGAGAGGGGAAAGGGGCTGGAACTGACGAAGCGAAGGGGATGCAGTTTTTAGAGCGGTGGTTCTAAAGTGCACTGGGAGGGGGGGGGGCACCCCCCAATCGAGGCCACTGCCCCCCTCACCCCTCAATACACACAGAGGTCACGTGCCCACGCCTCTCGTCAACGTGATGAAGGCACCACCGCTCACATGTACCGTTTGACCTCAGTGGGGTGGCAAGTGGAGTCGTTGCACGCTGCTCGTGCCCGGTGTGTGCGAAACATCCCACGTGACGCGCAGGCTGCCGTGTCAAATGGACGTCTTCGTGTGCCAGTCCCACGTGGCCTGTACGTTACATCAATGTTAGTCAATCGGCGTGCAGTATAATACCTCAGGAGGTTCCCGCACTGGGGAAGGTTGATCAATTTCGTTAATTCGTGTTTGTGTTCCCGTGGGAGGATATCGGAGAATCCGGAGTATAGGAGGGGGTGACACTGATAACTCCGCACGGATAGATTTAAGTATCCACCACCTCTCGGGCCCCAATTCTGCAATTGTCAGCCTACAATTGTTCAGCAATGTTTGACAACACCAGTGACAGTACGGTCCGTGTGTGTGTGTCAATGACAGTACAAACCGTGTGTGTGTGTGTGTCAGTGACAGTACGGTCCGTGTGTGTCAGTACGGTCCGTGGTGTGTGTCAGTGACAGAACGGTCCATGTGTGTGTCTGTCAGTGAGTCGAGCGTCCTGGGGCACGGCTGTGACCCAGAGCTTTGGATGGAGGGTTGGTGGATCACGTGATATTCCCTATCCAGGTACCCTAAGCCCTACCCAGGCACCAGGCTCAGACCTGCTCAGCTTCCAAGACCCAAGGAGGTCAGGCGAACTCAGGTGGGGTTTTGTGTCGCAGGTCTGTGGGTGTGTGTGAGTGCGCGTGTGTGGGTCCGCGCGTGTTCCTACAGCGGCAGTGTAGTGGCGAGCGCACTGCGCTACGAAGCTGGTGACCACTCGCGGCCAACATCAGTGACAAATGTTTGAATCGGTTACGGGATTCCCCTAGATCGACTCAGCCCTAAACGAGTACCCGGCGCGATGTGTCAATACCAGCACTAGGCAGGGAAAGGCGACCGGGCGTGGTTGTTGCCGTGCCACCCTCTCTTGCGTCCTCCATCCCTTGTACGTGCGTGTGTTGAACGTCTTTCGCACCGTACGTAGCCAACCCTACGAAAAGGCGCCTGCAAAGGAAACTTGCCCCACCAGCTTGCGTAGGCTATACGGGGGATCTCTATCTTTGTTCGCGCTGATTCTCCGCAGGCGGAAGCGGCGAGTGTGGGCGCCCGAGAGGATAATGAGGAGGACGCGATTGGAATTTAGCGCCGAGTCGTCAAAGTCGCTCTAGGTCAGAGCGCCACCTCTCCCGGCCCACCGGGCGAGGAGGGGAGGGGGTGGGATCAAGGGGGGGGGGGGTGGAGGGGGGTGTTGGAGGCTTGGAGCCGGCAATCTGGCGAGACAAAGGGGGCTCCTCGAGCCAGTTGATCTGCGAGCACGTGGACAAACAGGGCGATTTCTCCGCTCGCCTGTCGCTCTCATCAACGCCCGCGCACTCTTTCTGTAAGTCTGCGCGACTATATATACAGTATATACATTTAGACACACAGTATATACAGTTAGACACACTGTATATATATATATATATACACAGTATATACAGTTATAGTGCGCGCATACTCATAACATACCGACACGTCGCTGCACCAAAGGCAATTCTCAAATAAAAAGCTTCAGAAACAAAACAAAAGCGACTGGGCAACATGCTGGCGCGGTAGTTGAAGTAGTTGTGCAGGCGCTCGGACGCGCTTTGGTTCCTAAATGGACAACGACAAACCCGTCCAGCTCGTACCGCATGTTGCTACTCCAGAGGGCAGAGACCCGCCATAGGAATGTGGAATTTCCACCAATGTCTACAGGGCTGTAAGACGGGAGATGGGCACCATCTGAGCCTAGAAAGCGCTCAGATTGGCGCGCGTTGTTTGGCTTCCGAGAGAGCGCGCAGAGCGCATTCCTCGCGGCGGGCTGGTGGTGGTGGTGGAGGAGGCTTTGCTTTTGGCGCAATTAGGGCAAAGTTAAACTTCCATCAGCGCGGCCCCCGTGTGTGTGTGCGTGCCTCCGTGTGTGTGTGCCCCCGTGTGTGCGTGTGTGTGCCCCCGTGTGTGCCCCCGTGTGTGCCCGCGTGTGTGCGTGTGTGTGTGTGCCCCCGTGCGTGTGTGCGTGTGTGTGTGCCCCCGTGCGTGTGTGCCCCCGTGCGTGTGTGCCCCCGTGTGTGTGTGTGTGTGCCCCCGTGTGTGTGTGTGTGCCCCCCCGTGTGTGCCCCCGTGTGTGTGTGCCCCCACGTGCGTGCCCATCGCGCGCCGCAGCGCCGCCTCTGCGCTCGCGTGTGCCCGAGAGGGGCCGCGGGTTGATGTGTCTCCAGGCGCGTTGCGCACAGATTCGTGAGCGGCTGTAACTTTACAGGCGCCCTCCCCTCTCCTCGGTGGCTGTTTGTTTGGTGCCATTTTCTGTGATTGTCCCCCCCATACCCCCAGCACCCCCACCCCTGGTAGAGGTGCAGCCCTGCAATTTCTTACCGCTGCTGACGAAGAGCCTCCGCTCAAGACGTCTTGAAAGAGGAGGGAGCACCCACACTTTACCCCAACACACGCGACCCGCCGACCCACTCACGGTGGTGGACTCATGTATCTACTCGCCCTAAAGGGAATACAAGATAGAACAGGCGTCGTTTCGGGCGAATGACCATTCTTCACAGCACATGAATCAAACAGCGCTCTATGGAGAAGGGTGATTGCCCGACACGTCGCCTATTGTTTTCATTTTAAGGCCACGGTGTTGTTGACGAACGCGTCGAGTCGGTGTCGCTGGCTCTGCTTGTGCACCGCTGCCAACGCAGCAGCAGCGGCAGCGCCGGGCGATTTGAACGCCGGAGAGGAATCTGGGGATGAAGTTTTGCATCTCCGCATGTGGCGATACTCGCTGAACTGTACTCACAACACGGTGAATCGATTCTTACGCTCACAGTACATGCATTCACATCGTCTGTAAAATCATCGATCATTTGTCGCTAGTTGATGTTACAAGTACAGTAGTTGGCTGCCGTTATCCGTACAGCCACTAGAGCCACGGCATTCACAGTGATGAAGACAATCCCATTAAGGATCGATTTGTTGAAGTGAAACGGTGACTCCGGATCGCTAAGAAGAGACGGTATCTCCTGAGCTCTCTGCCGCGTGTGTGTGTAAGTGTGTGTAAGTGTGTGTGTGTAAGTGTAAGTGTGTAAGTGTGTGTGTAAGTTTGCGTGTAGGTGTGTGTGTGTAAGTGTGCGTGTAAGTGTGTGTAAGTGTGTGTGTAAGTGTGTGTGTAAGTGGGTGTAAGTGTGTGTGTAAGTGTGTGTGTAAGTGTGTGTGAGTGTGTGTGTAAGTGTGTGTGTAAGTGTGTGTAAGTGTGTGTGTAAGTGTGTGCAAGTGTGTGCAAGTGTGTGTGTAAGTGTGTGTGAGTGTGTGTGTAAGTGTGTGTGTAAGTGTGTGTGTGTAAGTGTGTGTGTGTAAGTGTGTGTGTAAGTGTGCGTGTAAATGTGTGTGTAAGTGTGTGTGTGTGTAAGTGTGTGTGTAAGTGTGTGTGTAAGTGTGTGTAAGTGTGTGTGTGTAAGTGTGTGTGTAAGTGTGTGTGTAAGTGTGTGTGTGTAAGTGTGTGTGTAAGTGCGTGATCTACAGTTGCCACCTGTCTTTGTTTCCCAAGGATCGTCGTCGTCGTCGTGCTGAGTGGGGCAGCTGCTGCCCTGGTGAGTCTGTCGCTCTTCCCGAGACATTCACAGTCCCGGGGGTATTTGTCACACGCGAAGTGACAATACCAATAATACCGCCCGTACACATCCACTCAAGAACAACGCACTCGCGGTCAGTGCTCCCCTCTGCTGGTATCGCGAGCGATTATTGTCCCCCCATGAGATGTTCCGGTTTGTTTGGTACCTCGAAAGGTAGCGCCCCCCCCCAAGACACCGCAGATGTGAGGCCTCGGAACAACTGCGCCCCTACCCCGCAGCCACCTTTACCCTGCCCCCTCTGCGCCCCCCTCCCTCCCTGCCTCCCTCCCTTCCTCCCTCCCTCCCTCCCTCCGTGTGCTTGCCGGGCCCGTGGCACCACTAATGGCGGTGAATGTTTGGTGGCAATCTGGGAACGCGGAGCAGCCGCGTTCCCTCGTTGCTCGCGGGGCGCCAGGAGGAGGAAGCACAGACGAGGAGCGGGAGGGCAGCAGGAGCAGCCACGCAGCGACGAGCCGGCGCCAACCGCCCAAGCTCTGTGGTCCTCTATATATGAAGGTGTCATCGGCCAATGAGTGGGGGGGGGGAGCCGGAGCACGGAGGGGGAGGAGTCGCGGGGACGAGCCCAGCCGCGTGCTCACTCGCGCCACGTGATGCGAGTGGGTGGTGGGGGTGGTGGGGGTGGTGGGGGTGGTGAGGGTGGTGAGAGTGGTGGGGGTGGTGGGGGTGGTGAGGGTGGCAAGATTAGTGGGGGTGGTGGGGGTGGATGGGGTGGTTTGCTGGAGTAAATCAATTCGGAGACGCCCTCGATAGGACGACTCCCGCGGAGATGGAGCGGTGGGATCAGATTACGCGCAGGAGCGAGGTGGATTGTCGCGCAGCGCAGCACCGTGTGGGATGTTGACGGCGTCGGGAAGCCATCATCCATCGGTGGATAGATCATGGCTCATGATTTGAATGATGCGGTGAGGCTTTAATCCATCAAGCAGTGTTATAAACGACGCATATGTTCTGTATGTTCCTAATATATACCGCGATATGATAACGTTACGAGTCATCATACTACATCTCCAAGGGCAGAGGGAAGATTGTGCGTGCGAGTGTGCAGGGGGAGAGGCGGTGATGGTGTTGGTGGTGATGGTGTTGGCGGTGATGGTGTTGGCGGTGATGGTGTTGGCTCTGATGGTGTTGGCGGTGATGGTGTGAGTGATGGGAGTTGGCGCACGACGTCACCCCCCTCGCCCACCTGGGCCCGATATCATTCACCACTAAGTGGCGGTGACGTCACCACGACGCTTGTGCCAGGCCATGTGCACCTTGAGGCCACGTGAAGTGTCGAACACCCCCGCTTGCAGGTCATGGGGCAGACCCAGGTGCCACGGGTCGACTGACTGAGATGACCGAGATGACTGGCTGATGCACCACCTGTGCCCCCTACTGTGCCAGCTGTGCTTTAGCCACCTGGCGTTCCCTCCGTTGTTGTTGGCGGGCGACTGCCTCCAACTGCCCAGTAGCGTCCTTCACGAGCCTCCTCCACAGATGCCGATCTTGACACCGCTGGTACCAGTCATCGTCCCGATACCCCCCCCTCACGCGCACGCGGCGCAGCCCCTCCCCACGCAGCCCCTCCCCCCCACGCAGCCCCTCCCCACGCAGCCCCTCCCCACGCAGCCCCTCCCCACGCAGCCCCCCCTCCCCATGCGGCCCCTCCCCGCGCAGCCCCCGCCCCCACGCAGCCCCTCCCCCCCACGCAGCCGCTCCCCACGCAGCCCCCCCTCCCCATGCGGCCCCTCCCCACGCAGCCCCTCCCCCCCAGGCAGCCCCTCCCCACGCAGCCCCCCTCCCCACGCAGCCCCTCCCCACGCAGCCCCCCTCCCCACGCAGCCCCCCTCCCCACGCAGCCCCTCCCCACGCAGCCCCCCTCCCCACGCAGCCCCCCTCCCCACGCAGCCCCTCCCCACGCAGCCCCCCTCCCCACGCAGCCCCCTCCCCACGCAGCCCCCTCCCCACGCAGCCCCCCTCCCCACGCAGCCCCTCCCCATGCAGCCCCCCCTCCCCACGCAGCCCCCCCTCCCCACGCAGCCCCCCCTCCCCACGCAGCCCCCCCTCCCCACGCAGCCCCTCCCCACGCAGCCCCCCTCCCCACGCAGCCCCCCTCCCCACGCAGCCCCTCCCCACGCAGCCCTTCCCCCCACACAGCCCCCCCTCCCCACGCAGCCCCCCCTCCCCACGCAGCCCCCCTCCCCACGCAGCCCCCCTCCCCACGCAGCCCCCCTCCCCACGCAGCCCCCCTCTCCACGCAGCCCCTCCCCACGCAGCCCCCCTCCCCACGCAGCCCCCCTCCCCACGCAGCCCCTCCCCACGCAGCCCCCCTCCCCACGCAGCCCCCCTCCCCACGCAGCCCCTCCCCACGCAGCCCCCCTCCCCACGCAGCCCCTCCCCACGCAGCCCCCCTCCCCACGCAGCCCCCCTCCCCACGCAGCCCCCCCACCCCACGCAGCCCCCCCTCCCCACGCAGCCCCTCCCCACGCAGCCCCCCTCCCCACGCAGCCCCTCCCCACGCAGCCCCCCTCCCCACGCAGCCCCCCCTCCCCACGCAGCCCCTCCCCACGCAGCCCCCCCTCCCCGCGCAGCCCCTCCCCGCGCAGCCCCCGCCCCCACACAGCCCCTCCCCACGCAGCCCCCCCTCCCCACGCAGCCCCCCCTCCCCACGCAGCCCCTCCCCACGCAGCCCCCCTCCCCACGCAGCCCCTCCCCACGCAGCCCCCCTCCCCACGCAGCCCCTCCCCACGCAGCCCCCCTCCCCACGCGGCCCCCCCTCCCCACGCAGCCCCCCCTCCCCACGCAGCCCCCCCTCCCTACGCAGCCCCCCTCCCCACGCAGCCCCTCCCCACGCAGCCCCCCTCCCCACGCAGCCCCTCCCCACGCAGCCCCCCTCCCCACGCAGCCCCCCTCCCCACGCAGCCCCCCTCCCCACGCAGCCCCTCCCCACGCAGCCCCCCTCTCCACGCAGCCCCCCTCCCCACGCACCCCCTCCC